>NC_087200.1:194598594-194601094 GCF_015104395.2 Macrobrachium nipponense | reverse complement strand
AAATTATTCCCATTCGAAAGACCCAAATAGGATTGGGAGAGAAAAAAGGAAGTGGGTGATACAAGATTTCCCCATTACGTTCATTCTGCCACGTCGATACGTCACTCTGTAACAGGTCGGGAGTTGGTTCCACTTCACTAGACTTCGCGAGGGAAGTCGATAGTTTCATGTTTACATTTGTGATATCTAACACTACTTCTTCTTCTTGTTTGTGGGGTTGGTAGATTTTCTTTGGTAAGGAAGGATTTTAAATGACTTTGATTTTAACAGTAATGTTTTGACATAAGTTTGCTGTCTTTTTGGGTAGTTCAAAAAATTAGTTTACGTATAGAAAGAATGATCAACTTTGCATTTCGATATCACGCTGCAATCTTATGGCTAAAAGAAGAGTTATTACTTTTCCCGTCGTTATGAGCTGAAAATTCACGATTTTTCAAGTAAATATTGTATCTAATAATGAAAAATAATCTCAGAAATATAAATACTTTGCGTTTACATATAGAAAGCAACTAATCCTGAATTTATCGTAGCTTTTCTTTCAAACATTACACGACTTCTGTACAAAATCAATTCTGCATCGTCACAGCCTATCTGTTATAACATTACGACGAGTCAGTATTTCCTCTCTCTCTCTCTCTCTCTCTCTCTCTCTCTCTCTCTCTCTCTCTCTCAGACTATTAAATATTATTCAATATCTACTTCTACATCGAAAGAGATCATCTTGTATAACGGTGTAAGTCAGCAGATCCTTTCGACAGCTCTCTCTCTCTCTCTCTCTCTCTCTCTCTCTCTATTTATCTGTCTGTCTCACTCTCCCCATCTTTCTGTTTCTTCTTCACCCAACCTTCCCCCTCTCTCTCTCATCCCCCTCTCTTAGTCTCTCTCTCTCTCTCTCTCTCTCACACACACACACACTCCTATATAATATTTTTCTTTTCTAGTCCATTCTCTCTCTCTCTCTCTCTCTCTCTCTCTCTCTCTCTCTCTCTCTCTCTCTATGAGCTAAATCAGCAGAACGGATTTGGCCGACTTGTCTTCATAATAATGACAATAGGAAAGAAGATGGATTGGTCTTTTTCTCGTCCATATTACTTAGGATAAAATACTACGAAGAGAATGAAAGATTTATCTCTCTCTCTCTCTCTCTCTCTCTCTCTCTCTCGCTCTCTCTCGTCTCTCTCTCTCTCTCTCCCTACCTGCCATCAACTGTTTTCTAAAAAGCTAAATAATTTTATCTGACAATATAGGTATCATTCACAAAAGGAAGACAATTTAATTCGCTGGTAGTAATGTAACTTGAATGTCGTATAAAATTATTGGTCAGTTTATTTATTTATATATATAATCTTTGTTTTGAGAACTGCTACCACTGTGGCCTTACATATATTTTCATGTGTTTTCATTATATTCTGAAGCATAGTCCATTATCACCAGATGCAGTCAGTGCTCGTAAATCCTACGAGTATATTATGCTATTATCTACCCTTTCAAAGGAGTCAGACAGCATTCAAGCATATTTTCATTATTGTTAGTATTATTATTATTATTATTATTATTATTATTATTATTATTATTATTATTATTATTTTTGCGCCATCACAGTCATCCAATTCGACTGGGTGGTATTTATAGTGTGGGGTTTCGGGTTGCATCCAGCCTCCTTAGGAGTCCATCGCTTTTCTTACTATGTGCGCCGTTTCTAGGATCACACTCTTCTGCATGAGTCCTGGAGCTACTTCAGCCTCTAGTTTTTCTAGATTCCTTTTCAGGGATCTTGGGATCGTGCCTAGTGCTCCTATGGTTATGGGTACGATTTCCACTGGCATATCCCATATCCTTCTTATTTCTATTTTCAGATCTTGATACTTATCCATTTTTTTCCCTCTCTTTCTCTCAACTCTGGTGTCCCATGGTATTGCGACATCAGTGAGTGATACTTTCTTCTTGACTTTGTCAATCAACGTCACGTCTGGTCTATTTGCACGTATCACCCTATCCGTTCTGATACCATAGTCCCAGGAGATCTTTGCCTGATCGTTTTCTATCACTCCCTCAGGTTGGTGCTCGTACCACTTATTACTGCAAGGTAGCTGATGTTTCTTGCACAGGCTCCAGTGGAGGGCTTTTGCACTGAATCATGCCTCTTTTTGTTCTGGTTCTGTGCAAGTACCGGACATTCGCTTGCTATGTGGTTTATGGTTTCATTTTTCGTATTGCACTTCCTACATATGGGAGAGATGTTATTTCCGTCTATCGTTCTTTGAACATATCTGGTTCTTAGGGCCTGATCGTGTGCCGCTATTATCATTCCTTCAGTTTCCTTCTTTAGCTCTCCCCTCTGTAGCCAATTCTGCCAATTGTCATCGCTGGGCTAGTTCTTTAGTTTGTCTCATATATTGTCCGTGCATTGGTTTGTTGCGCCAGTCCTCTGTTCTGGTCTGTCATTCCCTCCTGTCTCTGTATATTTTCTGGGTCTTCGTCTACTTTTATTATTGTCCTT
>NC_087200.1:194561094-194593594 GCF_015104395.2 Macrobrachium nipponense | reverse complement strand
AGAATAATTTACAAATCTTCCTCTTGGAAAATTGTTAAAATAAAATAAAAGGTAAAGGCACATTTTTTTTTTAACATTTAACAGAAACTGTTATCAGTTGTGGATTTGTTTTAGTATTAATGCAAACTTATAAGGACGAACCAAACATTTTCCATTCTCCACAAACTTACAATATACAGAAAAATATTGGCTCTGTATTGCATCATTCATTTTGACGTTTCTGTAACTTGCTCATATCAATACCAGTGATTATGTCCTAATTGTTATTATTATTTTTTTGGGGGGGCCTCAGTCCTCTAATTCAACTAGGTGGTTTCTATAGTGTGGGGTTCCGGGTTGCATCCTGCCTCCTTAGGAGTCCATCACTGTTCTTACTATGTCGCTGTTTCTAGAAGCACACTCTACTGCATGAGTCCTGGAGTTACTTCAGCCTCTAATTTTTCCAGATTAATTTTCAGGGATCTTGGGATCGTGCCTAGTGTATTATTATTATTATTATTATTATTATTATTATTATTATTATTATTATTATTATTATTATTATCATTCAGAAAATGGACCCCATTTGATGGAACAAGCTCATAGGGGCCACTGACTTGCTATTCAAGCTTCCAAAAAATAGTATGGTGTTCATTTGAAAGAAGTAACAGAAGGTAACAGGAAACAGAAAAACGAGAGATCAGTTATTGGGAAAGAAAAAAAAATAGGTAACAAATCAATAAATAAACAGCTAAAAATGTAAGGAAATAATTAAAGCATTCATATTTCTACAACACGAACATAAAAAACATAAAGCGTGAACACCTGACACATACTCCATTCGAAACCCTTCCCATTCCAACAACAGCTCCTCGACAAAAGGGATTTTCTGCTTAACTAGGATATTCCCATTCCTAAGAGCACTTCATCAATGGAGAGTAAGGGAGCGGCAGACGGTGAATATAATAATATTCTTCCCCTCGATCAATGATGGCCGTTCTTATGCGATCTCCATCGCTCACTCGATCGGCCTTTTGTAGAAATTAAACCTTTTGTTTGGCGAATCGATTTCAATTCATTGTGATGTAGCTGACTCTCGAACAGGGATCTATATATATATATATATATCTATATATATATATATATATTATATATATATATATATATATATATACACACATACATATATATTCACACATACATATACTGTACATTAAAACACACTTCACCACAAGGAACTAAAATCCTGAATGTAAATGCTGATCGGTCTCATCTTTGTAACTGAGGCTTCTCTTAGTCCTGATAAATTCTGGCATTTAAGGCATACATCAGTGTGATTGAATATATATATATATATATATTATATAATATTATTATATATATAATATAATAATATATATATATTTAAATATATAGATGATTTATAATAAATATATATAATTATATCTTATATTATTTTTTTCTAATATATATATATATAATATATATATAATATATATTACTATTATCTTGTCAAGGTTTTAACTTTAGTTTTATTATTTGAAATTGTAACAGCCTGGTGTGGCTTGTTTGATTGTTTCACCTTCCTCTTTGTGTTGTTGAAGTGAGGCGACATTTGCCGTTCACTTCTTTTCAGAAACAGTTGGATTCAGCACAGCAGTCAGTCCAGATCTCGACAGCAGCAGTTATTGGTTACCTGTTGGTCACTGCTGGTCGAGGATGAGAACACCAGTTGGTTCTTCAGCAGTTTGGAGTATTTGCTCGGAGTAGCAGTGCCTGCTACCAGTTGGAATCCTCTGATGAAGGATGGATGGTGGCTGAAACATGGTCATCAGTGGAGTTTCCTATGTGACAGCAGTGCGACTGTTGTAACGTTCGTCTGATTGGCGCATCAGTGGTTGGGATGCAGTTTGAGTTCGTCGGGGTATTCATCCTTTATCAGTGGAAATTATAATTTGATTATTGATACTGCTGGATTTGCGCGTTTTTCATAACCTTATTTGAGAGGCAAGTGTATGGCCCAGTTAATTTGTATGTGAGCTGGTTTACTATTGTTCTGAGCAAGTGTATGGCTCTGGGTTTTTTCATATTTATTTATGACATGCTTTATTATTATTTTGAGCAGGTGTATGGCTCTGGGTGTTCACATTAGTTTGTGATGTCGGGCAAGTGCATGGCCCTGCCCCTGGTAATTATTTGACCAGCTTTTGTGTTGTGCTTCTACAATGCTGCTGTTGGGCTGTTATTTTTGTACGGCAACATTGTTCATTTTGATTATGTTTTGGCTGAACCCTCAACTCACTTGTAAATATGTGAATTACTTTGTATAGGATATAAGTTTAATAAACTAGTTATAAGGTATTCTGTAGATTTATTTCTTTCACTCCTTGTTTTGCCTTTGGACTCAAAGTCTCCCCAGTTCCAGTTTTATTAATTAAAGAACCTGTGCAACCGTAGATGGTTCATTACAATATATACATACATACATATATATGTATATTGTATATTATTATATATATATATATATATATATATATATATATATATATATATATATACGTGAATGTCTATTTTTATTGCCTCGCACGTCTATCGTCCAAAAATCCACTGATAGCTTCTCTTTTTCTCGTCCATTCTAAATTAGGCGAAACCTTAGAGAATTTTTTGAGGAAATTAAAAATAAATGATCGGTCAAGGTATGTAGCGGCTCTATTAATGATTTACTGTGAACTTTGAAAACAATTTAAGCATGATGCTTTTCCCGAGAAATGTCTTTAAGTATTAATGTTAGTTAGAAGTATTTACACGAAAAAGGTCTAGATAATAGTGCTATTACTAAAATTGCCTGCTATTTCAATTACTAATAGATGTGCCTGGCTGTCGAACTGTTCAGTCCCAGAGGTCTTTTATTCCTCCACACTGTCGTGTGAGGAATAAAATACCTCGGAGGATTTCGAGCAACGGGACTTTTTCACTCTTTATTTCGTTCGTTTTTCTGGTAACTGATCTATTTTTTTTATTTCGAATTGACACCATATTCTTTGGAAGCTTGAATTTCAAGTCAATGGCACCTTTTTGAGTTTCTTCCCCATGAATAGGGTTTATCTTCTGAATAATAATATAATAATAATAATAATAATAATAAATAATAATAATAATAATAATAAGGACTAATAAAAAGCAGACGAAGACCCAGAAATTATACGAGACAGGAGAAAGACAGAAAGAAACAGAGGACTGGCACAACAAACCAATGCACGACAATACATGAGACAGACTAAAGAACTAGCCAGCAATGACAATTGGCAATGGCTACAGAGGGGAGAGCTAAAGAAGGAAACTGAAGGAATGATAACAGCGGCACAAGATCAGGCCCTAAGAACCAGATATGTTCAAAGTACGATAGTCGGAAAATAACATCTCTCCCATATGGTAGGAAGTGCAATACGAAAAGTGAAACCATAAACCACATAGCCAAGTGAATGCCCGGCACTTGCACAGAACCAGTACAAAAAGAGGCATGATTCAGTAGCAAAAGCCCTCCACCGGAGCCTGTGTAAGAAAACATCAGCTACCTTGCAGTAATAAGTGGTACGAGCACCAACCTGAGGGAGTGATAGAAAAACGATCTGGCAAAGATCCTCTGGGGACTATGGTATCAGAACGGATAGGGTGATACGTGCAAACAGACCAGACGTGACGTTGATTGACAAGGTCAAGAAGAAAGTATCACTCATTGATGTCGCAATACCATGGGACACCAGAGTTGAAGAGAAGAGAGGAAAAAAATGGATAAGTATCAAGATCTGAAAATAGAAATAAGAAGGATATGGGATATGCCAGTGGAAATCGTACCCATAATCATAGGAGCACTAGGCACGATCCCAAGATCCCTGAAAAGGAATCTAGAAAAAACTAGAGGCTGAAGTAGCTCCAGGACTCATGCAGAAGAGTGTGATCCTAGAAACGGCACACATAGTAAGAAGCGTGATGGACTCCTGAAGGAGGCAGGATGCAACCCGGAACCCCCACACTATAAATACCACCCAGTCGAATTGGAGGACTGTGATAGAGCAAAAAAAAAAAAAAAAAAAAACTAATAATAATTGAAAAGAAACCCACAAATTCAATTTGTAACTTGTTTACTTCTAAGTATTTACATTTAGTTTTTTACTCCACCTCGAGTACTTTCAGGCCCTTCTGTGGCCCATTCTCAAGATATGTCTGGGATGTTAGCCTGGGTCAAGACCCAGCAGTCTTTTCTGGAACTTCTTCTCGTTGTGCTGTCATTTATGCGATGGCTGTTCTGGTGTTCTTGAGAGTTGCCAATCCCCTCTGTCGCTCTGATATCCTGAGCTGATGTCAATGGGATTCACCCTTGTGGTAAGGGTGTGGTCACCGAAAGTCTGTTGGGCAGGAAACCTAATCTCCAGGTCAGCAGGGTCAATCTTAGCTTCTTTTAATATCAAAGCTCGGCTTATGGGATCTTCTGAGGTAAAACCTTTGTTTCCTTCAATTACTTTAATCTCTCTGATAAGTGCAAACCTTCTACTACCCTCCTGTGACTAATAATAAGAGAAAGGGAAGGAGAACATGGAAAAGTATCAAGACCTGAAAATAGAAATAAGAAGGATATGGGATATGCCAGTGGAAATTGTACCCATAATCATAGGAACACTAGGCACGATCCCAAGATCCCTGAAAAGGAATCTAAAAACCAGGACTCGTGCAGAAGAGTGTAATCCTAGAAACGACGCACATAGTAAGAAAATTGATGGACTCCTAAGGAGGCAGGATGTAACCCGGAACCCCACACTGTAAATACCACCCAGTCGAATTGGAAGACTGTGATAGCGCAAAAAAAAAAAAAAAAAAAAATAATAATAATAGGCGCGATTCCAAGATCCCTGAAAAGAAATCTGGAAAAACCTGAGGCTGAAGTAGCTCCAGGACTCATGCAAAAGAGTATGATCCTAGACGGCACACATAGTAAGAAAAGTGGTGGACTTCTAAGGAGGCAGGATGCAACCCGGAACCCCACACTATAAATACCACCCAGTCGAAATGGAGGACTGTGATAAACCACAGAAAAAAAATATATTAATAATCAAATGAGTGATTCTGCTATTCTTTGTATTCAAAGCCTAAAGGGTTATACGATCCTGTGTTCAGTTCTTTACAAAAGAGTTAATTCCTAGTCTTGTCTTATCTTAAGTGAGGTTAATTTCCTATAGTTTGAAGTCAATAAGAGTGTCATTATTACTGTTTATATTACAAGGACTATCAAATATAAGATTTCTGGTTTTCGTTTGTATTCAAAGCTTGACAGATGACGATCGCCTTCGTTGAGCACTTGGGATACAATTAATTCTACGTCTTTTTATTTATTTATTTTTTTTTTTTTTTACTAGAGGTTCAGTTTCACGTGGATTTTAAAGAAGTTCCTTTTCAGCTGTGGCAAAATTTTACAATGATCTCCCCAGTTATGTAGTTGAACGTCCCAGAAGAGTTGAAATTCAAACAAGGTCAAAGGGTTTGGTGGTAGCGCATGAGAGGCAGAGGCAAGAGACAGGTCACAAGTCATGGTATAGAAGCAGAAGTTACTGGATACCAAGCAGTGACTTCTGCTGACTAATATTTTATCACTTCCAATCTATCTCCACCCAAGGTAGGACCAGTGGGAACCAAGCAGTGACCACTGCTGACTATTATATCATCACTTCCAATCTGTCTCCACCCAATCTAGAACCTGGGGAAACCAGGCAGTGGCTACTGATGTCTCAGCAGTTATACTAATGAACTCCAGTTCCAAAGTCCCATCCCTACCCAATGAAATCTAGCGAGCCATAGACATGTGCAAAAACGCATATTTATGAAGCTGAGTTTGTACAAGGTTTATATTTTATATATTTTTGCATTATCCCCCTTGCGTGCCTTAATTATTTTTCTATTTCTTTTATATGCTGAGTTGCTTTGTTTTTTAGAACCTAGGACTGGTAAAACCTTATTTTCCAGACAAGCATTGTATCTTAGCTTCTTATATTATTAGTAAGAATAATATCTGCTGATGCATTCTGATCCTATTGGGTTATATCGAAAAATGGTTTCTTAACACACGGGAATTAAACAGAGAAGTCATAAATGATTTGAAGAATAAAGGAAAATTTTATTCGTTATGTAATAAGACAGGCTTCAAGAGAGAATACAGGAGTGGAGGTCATGAATGATTTATAAACGAAAATAAAAATAGCAAATATAGAAAACGATATTATTTTGATACTTGGATGTGATTTAAGAGTGAATACAAAAACAGGGGTCGTGAAAGACTTGAAAACAAAAATAGAAAAATATATTGTTTTTGTACTTTAATGTGAATCAAGACGATGTAAAAATAAAAGTCATGAATGAGTTGCAAAAAGGAAAAAAAAATTATCTTCTTTTCGTCTTAAATGCAGAAATTATAAGCAACCCCAGAAGAAATTACATAAGTTAACTAAACGAAAATAGATACCGTCCTACTTAAGAGCATTCAACTTGAAAAGAATCAGATAAAAAAAAACATAAATTAAAAGACGCTTTTTTTTTTATACACCACGATTTTCTTACAATTAATCATGTCTACAAAAATAAAAGGAGGAAATGATACAAGAAATTTTTTTTTTTTTTATTATTTCTTGCAGCATATCCCTCAACGTCTGGGATCCATGCTTTAATTTTTGAAGACAAGATTAATTGTGAGAAAATCCTGGTGTACCTTGAACAATAGTTTTGGCTTTTTAGCGCATTTTAATAAAAATGCTTAAAAAAATGCTTCTAAATACCTTTCTTCTATACTTTTTTAGTTTTGACAGAAATTGTAAACCGATTTATGATTGTAAATATCAAAATTTAACATGATATCTTGTTGAGCCAAAAAGAGGTTTTGAAACATCCGTAGAATTACTAAGTTCAAAATTTTTTTTGCACACCGATTATGCACATACTGCGTATACAGTGTATGGTGTTTTAGGATGAACAAGGTGTGATCCGACCTCCAGCTTACTCGGGATTTTTCCCTCACACATACTTTGCAAACATTATATTTATAACTAACTTTTAACGTAAATTAAAACGTGCTAAAATCTAGGGTCAAATAAAGCCTTGTTTTACCAATGAAAATTAAAATAAATACACTATATTTCATTAGAAATTATTGTTTTGCACTGTTTACCATGCACATTATTTATTATTTATATTATCATTCTAATAGGTATATCATAAATATCCTATCCTAAAATTCCTGCATCTTGATCTCAACACGAAAGACCTTTTTCAGACTTTTTAAACTTTTCCATGGAGATTTCCTACCTGCCCCGAAAAGAACAACAGCAGCAAGAACAACAACAACAACAAACACAAAGCGTTTTTTAGGCTTGCTCCCAGAGCAAGCGAAAAACGTACAGTACTGTATTAATTTCACAGTACTATACTAGACATGAAGTGTACAGTTCGCAACTTACAAACGTCCGTAACTCCTTCGTCGGTAGGAGGTGTCTGCACTGCGCAAAATAGAAGAATCAGAAGTTTAACATTGACACGCTCCAGGAATGAAAGATTGAACTGATAATTACCCGAAATGTCACGAAAATGTTACCGATTTGGAAGACGCAAGAGAGGTGTTCAAATAGTCATGTCTTTTTAAGGTTTGGCATTTAACAATAATTCCTTCACGATTTTGTGTGTTCGTTAAGCATCTGAAGGACATTAACAGGGTGAAAGAAATATAGAGCTATAAAATGTATAAGTGCTCAGTGAGAGTATATATATATATATATATTATATATATATATATATATATATGTATATATGTATATATATATATATATATATATACTATATATATATATATATCTATTCGTAATGCATTACATCTTCGCTTGAACTTCTTTTACAATACCTCCTTTCATACTGTCTTCTTTTTCCACATTTCTTTCCACCCTCTCCTATCAATTGTTTTATAGTACAAATGCTTTGAGGTTTTCTTCCTGTTACGCCTTTGAAACCTTTTTACTCTCAATTTTCCATTCATATCTGAATGACCTCATTTTAGGTCACAGCGATTGGCTTTTGGCTTATTTCATATTACATTCCATTCCCTTTATTCCTGATCTTAATACCTTCTTTTATCTATTTCCCTTTTTGTTTTAAACTTACCTTACTCCCCTTCTTATCATCTCTTCCTCATCCCACCCGTTCAGTAAGGTCATCAAGGACGTGTGCCAGACTTTTTTTTTATCAATTATGGTTCATCACAGTGAGTCATCCTTGCAGGACCGAGTTATCTATCTATATATCTATCTATCTATCTATCTATCTATCTATCTATCTATCTATATCTATATATATATATATATATATATATATATATATATATATATATATATATATATATATATATATATATCCTCGTAGGACGGAGGAAAGGAAGATTAAAAGTGGAAAGGATAGAGAGGGATGAATAAAGCCGAGAACTAACTGTTTGTCTTCGTCTTGAGGATCAGCCTCTTGATAACAGAATGGGAAAAAAACAAGCAATATGTTCGTATGACTTACTGGGATTAAGGTATTGTACATGGTGGTGATGATTGTACAGTAGAAAAATATGTACAGTGAAGGATATGGTTTTTGTTTAAAATATTTTTATTGAAGGTCAGTTATATATATATATATATATATATATATATATAATATATATTATATATATATCTATATATATAGTATATATCTGTGCATGTATGTGTATGTAAAGTAGGATGTCAAGTCTTCCTATTGAGGATTTATAGAGACAGCATATTACAACTCTCTATAGCCTTCCTCTTATCTGATGTTAATTACACATATACCAAAGAACATTTCAATTACATTTTGCACGCTGTACGAAATCCCAAGTCGAAAAAAATTAACTATATGTACAGAATTCTACAGAATAAGAGGATTGTCCTGATCTGAAGTAATCTACAGGAACAAAGGAAATTGTACGTCAAGATAAACACGGGAACTTGGACGTATGCGGTGTATGTCTGTGGAAATATTGTTATATATTTTTATTCATGTATACTTCTTCATGCATGCAATACATCTATGTTTAAAAAAAAAACGCCTCTCTCTCTCTCTCTCTCTCTCTCTCTCTCTCTCTCTCTCTCTCTCTCTCTCTATATATATATATATATATATATATATATATATATATATATATATATATATATATATATATATATATATATATGCATACACACACGCGCTCACACACACACACACACACACACACACACATATATATATATATATATATATATATATATTTCTATATGTGTGTTATTTATAAGGAGAGAGAGAGAGAGAGGAGAGAGGAGAGAGCGAGAGAGAGAGAGAGAGAGAGAGGCATTTTAAACATAAATGTATGCATGCAGGAACGAATAGTATACATACACACACACACACACACATATATATATTAATATATATTATATATATATATATATAATAATATAATATATAATAAATATGGTATATTATATATGTATATATCTATCTGGGTGGTAATGAAACACATGAATCACGGGTTTTTCACAGAAATAATCTCCTGGCCCACGTGGGGAAAGAACCTCGGCCTCCCAGGTGAAAGGTAAAGTATAGATACCGGCGTGGGGACCTTCCAAGATCATCGAAAGAAGATGGAACCCTAAAAATAAGTCCGTATTTCACCCGTCTTCTCGACCTGGTAGGTCAGTTGGTATCGCCTTGGCCTGTCACGTATGTTCCCGACTAGGTATACCATTTGACTCGCTGATGGGTTGGGGAGTTGGGTAAAATTCTTTATAGTGACGTTTGCAGATGACAGCTATTTAGGATGGGGTTAAGAGTCAAAGAGTGCAAAGATGTTTTATGAGTTCAAAGTTCCATAAGTAAGCATACGAACACATGGCGGTGGGGTGGGGGGAAGAACAGTGAATATTATATATGATGTGGCAGACCCTATCTCTTGGAAATAATAAATTTAATTAAAAGAACCTATTGATTTTTTTTGTAATGATTATCTTTCAGGTGAAGTAGATTGGTTCTGATCTCGTCTGCCATGTTCAGAATAAAAAAAAAAAGGAAAACACACGTGTCACTTTCTTGTTTTGTTATAGCAAATACCACTCTCAGGAACTACTAATGAATTTTAGATAGATAATGAATAAGTAACTGTTAAATTCCAGTATTTAATGATAAATTGTGCTTCGATTAGATGAAATGTGTAGTGTATGAAATTAAGTGTATAAAAGCTTTACCCCAAAAAGACAAACAATGCAACTCTTATCAGAGAAAAATTCAATTTTAATATCGACAGAGAATGTTGACATTTCAGTTATTGAAAAAACTCTATTTTATATAATTCTTGAATGTCAGTGACAGTCTAGCTGTCCTATTCAACAAAAATCTCTTCTATTAAAATTTCTAATCCTGAGACATACGGAAATGACTGATATATATAATACAAAAATAAAAATAAAGTATTTGTTCGAAAAACCTTGATAATTAGATTTCTAGCTGTAAATTTGACAGATATATAGAAGTTATGTGCCATAGAAGATAGACGCTAAATATTACAGGAGAGACCGAGATTTTTTATAACAAGGATATAATGAGTTGAAGATGAACATAAAATTACAAAGCGTGATCCGACCTCCAGCTGACTTGGGACGGGCGCAAGATTTTTTCCCCTAAGTTTTAAACATATATTCGTAACCTAATGCAAATTAAAGCGAGCTAAAATCTACGGTGAAATAGATCCTTGTTTCACCAACGAAAATTAAAATATGTTACGTATGTTTTATTAGAAATAATTGTTCTGTACTGTTTAACATACATATTTATTTTTTAAATTTTTATTCCAGTAAACAAATTATAAATATCCTATCCTAAAATTCCTATATCTTTTACTCAACCCGAAACTCCTTTTTCAGATCTTTTTAAACTCTCCTACCCACCCACAACAAGAACAAGAACAACAACAACAACAATAACAGCAACAACAACAACAAAGTATAAACGAATGCCAGTTCAATTAATTATTACAAATAAGATATTAATTGTGAATAACATGCTGTAAAAAAACTGTGAAGTTTTGAATACATTCAGCTTTATCAACCAAATTTGTGAAGTTTGAATATACTTAAAATTAAATTTACATATTTTGAATTGTAAAATTTTATGGAATAAGCCTGAGATTTATGTTGAAAAATATTCAGTATCACTGTCAAGACCTTTCATTTTTTCCATTGTTTCTGAGTATATTAATTAATGGTTTGGTTTCTATTAAGACAAAAAAAATGTTTAGGGTATTCTATGACGAAATTACACGAATTCAAGGAATTCAGCTTACATTTAACTTATTATTATCATCCAGAAGATGAACCCTATTCATAAGGAGTAAGCCTACTAAATGGACCACTGATTTGAAATTCAAGCTTGCAAAGAATGTGGTGTTCATTTGAAAGCAATAGGAATTAATATGAAATATAGAATCAAGGATTATTTATTAGAAAAGAAGAAAAATAATTAAATAGATAAATAGATAAAACAATATGACAATGCCTCAGTTATATAACGTTATCCTCTCAGCATGAAGATTCAATAAACACATTCTCTTAACATCAAGATTCAATATCTAGAATCAATATAGACCTTCCCTCAACATAGCTAATAATCAATATAAATGTTCTCTCAAAATCTAGAATCAATATATACGTTCTCCCACCATCTACAATATTCACATTCTCTCAACATCTAGAATCCAAGTGCATATTCTCTCAACATCATGAATCAATGCATATGTTCTCTCAACATCAATAACCAATGCATATGTTCTCTCAACATCAATAACCAATGCATATGTTCTCTCAATGTCTAGAATCTATGCATATGTTCTCTTAGCATCTAGAATCAATGTGCATGTTCTCTCAACATCTAGATTCAATGCATATGTTCTCGTAAGATCTAGAATCAATGGATACATTCTCTCAACATCTAGAATCAATGTACATGTTCTCTCAACATCTAGATTCAATGCATATGTTCTCTTAACATCTAGAATCAATGCATACCTTCTCTCAACATCTAGAATACACGTGGATGTTCTTTCAACATCTAGAATCAATGGAAATGCTCTCTCAACATCTAGAATCAATGCATTTGTTCTCTCTACATCTAAAATCTAAATAAATGTTCTCTTAACATCCAGAATCAATATAAATGTTCTCTCAACATCTAGCATCAATGTTTATGTTCTCTCTATATCTAGAATCAATATAGATGTTCTCTCAACATACAGAATCAATGCATATGTTTTCTCATTATCTAGAACCAATGTAAATTTTCTCTCAACGTCTAGAATCAATGCATGAGTTCTCTCAACATCTAGAATCAATATAAATGTTCTCACAATATCTAGAATCAATATTTATGTTCTCTCAACATCTATAATCAAAGTGGGATGTTCTCACAACATCTAGAATCAATAATTATGTTCTCTCTACATCTAGAATAAAAATAAATGTTCCCTCAACATCCAGAATCAATATAAATGTTCTCTTAACGTCTAGAATCAATGCATATGTTCACTCAGCGTCAGCATGTAGAATCGTTGTATATATGTCCTTCCAGCATACAGATTCAGCAGACAAGT
This sequence comes from Macrobrachium nipponense, assembly GCF_015104395.2. Lineage (NCBI taxonomy): Eukaryota > Metazoa > Arthropoda > Malacostraca > Decapoda > Palaemonidae > Macrobrachium > Macrobrachium nipponense. Next base: position 194,580,906 of record NC_087200.1, on the reverse strand, counting down.
TCTCTCAAATTGTAGAATAAACAATAAAACACTTAAAATAGAATCCAGTGAAGTGAAAGTAAACAGCCTTGAAGGATCCTGTGACGTCAAGGTAAACAACCTCAAACTGACATCACTGAACCACATTAATGCAAACACAAGATCGAGGTTTTCATTAGCGAACAAAAGACAGTCGGGCAGCAGTCATTCCGGGGACAAATTGAAACCATAACAGAAGACGAATCCACTTTCGGGGAAGGCTCAAACAAAAGCAGCGGATTAGGAGTCAGATTTAGGTCCGGTGTCTGGAGAGAAAACATTCCCGTATTATCACAGGTCTCTCTCTCTCTCTCTCTCTCTCTCTCGCTGAATTCACTAACACACCTCTCCAATATCTCTCTCTTTCTCGCTCTCTCAACTGATAATCACTAAGACGTCCATCTCTCTCTCTCTCTCTCTCTCTCTCTCTCTCATCCTCGTTAATTCACTAAACTAATTCACTGTTTGTGTGTCCTCTCTCTATTCTCTTCTTTATTATTCACTTACACATCTCTCTCTCTCTCTCTCGTCTCTCTCTCTCTCCCTCTCTCTCTCTCTCTCTCTCCTCTTGCACCACTTCTATATTCTCATCAGCATCTTCTTCTTATTCTTCTTCTTCTTCTATAACAAAAAACAAGTGACTTTTCGTTCCAACTTTGCAAATGCAATCATTCTATGTCCTTTGAGGTTCTCGGAGCAAGAGCTAAAATATGAAGGCGCCCCTTTAAAAACATTTGTATTGATCTCGTGCTAAAATATCATTTAATTTTTTTTTTTTTTTTTTGTTTTTTTTTTTTTTTTTTTTTTTTGCTGTTTCTGTTAGGGTAAAAATGTTTGCAGTATCAAGGGAATATAACGCAGCAATAATGAGGTGATGGTGTTTTTATTGATAAACATTTAACTAGAAGGTAAATATAAAGAGCTTTTCATATATATAATAACGGGGTCACCGCCCCCCGTTATTCACTTAGGTAGCGATAGTCAGAAGCGGAAGGCAAACTTGGTTTTTTGGTAACACTTTCTCCTCCCTCTCTCTCTCTCTCTCTCGATACACCACTGACAATAGCGCCCCCCCCCCCCCTCTCTCTCTCTCTCTCTCTCTCTCTCTCTCTCTCTCGATACCTCCCCTCCAGTTTCATTAGGTCATCAAATCAGAGTCATGCATTACAAAAATAGACATTTATTAGAAGCAAAGTATTAATTGAATAGCTCAGATTCTTACAGGATAATTATAGGTAACCCTTCAAATATCAGTCTATAAAGTAATTAGACATCACTATTCCTCCAAATATGGTTCCCCCTACCAGGACACAGTCCCCTCCACTAGAACACAGTCTCCTCCACTAGAACACAGTCCCCTCCACTAGATCCGCCTGTTTAAAAGAACAGGAGAACACACTAATGAGCATACACAATTGTAAAGACAAAGTCAAAAGATTAAATGAAATAGGACATCTTTACAAAATATCAAAAATACAGTCAAGCCACACTTTTAGCTAAAGCACATTAATTCTTATCCATCTCCAGCCTAGAAATCTCCAAGCACTTAACAAAAATAACAAAGAAAACGTTGCAGAGCAATCCCGGCTTTCTCCAAGTAACTGTTTTTCCATCGTTCTGGCTAATTACCATTATGAACGAAAGAGGCTCACACGTACAGACAAACTCACACCCTTTGTCCACGCCCCATAACCACTCTATATTGGTTTCAAAGTCACTTCTCTCGAACTCTCATAACTACAGGACGAACGTTGACCTGCTTAGGTAGTAAAGAAAAATTTGACATCATGCCACCAACAAGGCATATCAGCATTCTTAAGCTGTCGCTCGGACTCTGTCTCCATGGCGAAAGTTAAATGATGAATCCCCAATTTCTAAGGAATGTCAAGGCACGACATACAAAATGTCTCATACTCATATATCAATCAGTCTTTATATAACACACACACACACACACACACACACACACACACACACACACACATATATAAAATCTCATATATATGCAGCACATTGTAAGCTCCAATAATATTATAGTAATAAATATGCACACACACACTAGATCCATAAAGGTTTTTTTTTAAATATATTCGTAGCTATTTGCAGCACACTGTAGAGTCCGTTGAAATTGTACTAATAAATACGCACTTATATAAGCATAGATAAATATCTGCGCCAAATTAACAAGGTACATTAATTAGAAAAAAATCTTAAATATGTTTTTGTGTACTCAATTTCAGCACTAATTTCACAGACAGCTAGATTCCTTAAGTATACCTTCAAAAAAACTTAGTAATGATCTTCAAGTTCAGATAACGTTTGGATAGAGCTTATCATAAATGCAAACCCTTGCACTAGATACTGAGGTTATGAATTATACTTTTGTTTTGCATTGATACTGAAAGTGCATATACAATTCAGTGAGTTTTGAAGACTCAGATTGCAATACTATAACTTGCAACATGAATATCTTTTCATGAAAAATTCTCTTTTGAATATTAAACAAAAATTACTAAGCTAACATTTTCAGCAAACTAAAATATTATTTTGATAACGTAAAAAACCTGTATAGCTTTATTTATACCTGTAGGGTAAAAGTTTGATATAAGTAGATAAATTCAAACTCTAAAAAAATGACAATCAGTTGTCTTCTGTTACTTCTTTCTAATAAACATCATATTCTTTGGAAGCTTGAATTTCAAGTCAATGGCCCCTTGTGACAGGCTTGTTCTATATGGATAGGGTTCATCTTCTGAATAATAATAATAATAATAATAATAATAATAATAATAATAATAATAATAATAATAATAATAATAATAATAATAATAATAATAATAATAATAATAATAATAATCAGCTTCCTCAAAAATACAATGCGCAACTGGATTACAATACTTACAAGCTCTGGAATAAGACTAGCAGAGGTTAATATCAGGAGAGGGATCTTCCAGGGCGACTCACTGTCCCCACTACTCTTCGTAGTAGCCATGATTCCCATGATAAAAGTACTGGGTACCAACTCAAGAAAAGAGGCAACAGAATTAACCATCTGATGTTCATGGACGACATCAAGCTGTATGGTAAGAGCACCAAGGAAATAAATACCCTAATCCAGACTGTAAGGATTGTATCTGGGGACATCAGGATAGAGTTTGGAATAGAAAAATGTGCCATAGTCAACATACAAAAGGGCAAAGTAACAAGGACTGAAGGGATAAAACTACCAGATGGGAGCAACATCAAACACATAGATGAGACGGGATACAAATACCTGGGAATAATGGAAGGACGGGATATAAAACACCAAGAGATGAAAGACACGATCAGGAAAGAATATATGCAGAGACTCAAGGCGATACTCAAGTCAAAACTCAACGCCGGAAATATGATAAAAGCCATAAACACATGGGCAGTGCCAGTAATTAGATACAGCGCAGGAATAGTCAAATGGACGAAGGCAGAACTCCGCAGCACAGGCCAGAAAACGAGGAAACATATGAAATACACAAAGCACAAAACCCCAGAGCAAATACGGACAGACTATACATAACACGAAAGGAAGGAGGGAGAGGAGTACTAAGCATCGAGAAGAGAGCACTGGGGCAATATCTGAAAACCAGTGAAGACGAGTGGCTCAAGAGGACATGGGAAGAACTGATAAAAGTAGACGAAGACCCAGAACTATACAGAGACAGGGGAATGACAAACAGAACAGAGGAATGGCACAACAAACCAATGCACGGACAATACATGAGACAGACTAAAGAACTAGCCAGCGATGACACATGGCAATGGCTACTGAGGGGAGAGCACAAGAAGGAAACTGAATAGATGGAAATAACATCTCTCCCATATGTAGGAAGTGCAATACGAAAAATGAGACCATAAACCACATAGCAAGCGAATGTCCGGCACTTGCACAGAACCAATACAAAAAGAGGTATGATTCAGTGGCAAAAGCCCTCCGCTGGAGACTGTGCAAGAAACACCAGCTACCTTGCAGTAATAAGTGGTACGAACACCAACCTGAAAGAGTGATAGAAAACGATCCGGCAAAGATCCTCTGGGACTAAAGTATCAGAACAGATAGGATGATACGTGCAAATAGACCAGACGTGACGTTGATTGACAAAATCAAGAAGAAAGTATCACTCATTGATGTCGCAATACCATGGTACACCAGAGTTGAAGAGAAAGAAAGGGAAAAAATGGATAAGTATTAAGACCTGAAAATAGAAATAAGAAGGATATGGGATATGCCAGTGGAAATTGTACCCATAATCATAGGAACATTAGGTACAATCCCAAGATCCCTGGAAAAGAATCTAGAAAAACTAGAGGCTGAAGTAGCTCCAGGACTTATGCAGAAGAGTGTGATCCTAGAAACGGCGCACATAGTAAGAAAAGTGATGGACTCCTAAGGAGGCAGGATGCAACCCGGAACCCCACACTATAAAATACCACCCAGTCGAATTGGAGGATTTGTGATAGCATCCTATCCCCCCCCCCAAAAAAAAAAAAAAAAAAAAAAAAGAAAAAAAAAAAAAAAAAAAAAAAAAATAAATAATAATAATAAGTGAAAAAATAAATATAATTTAGAAAACTAGTCCAGCAAGACTTAATAATAATAATAATAATAATAATAATAATAATAAAAATAATAATAATAACAATAATAATAATAATAATAATAATTGAAGTAAGGCTTGAAAATGACAGTACAAAAGATGACCTACCAACTGAAACGATTAACTCTGCTCCAGGGCTCGCCTTCCTGAGAGAATTTCCTGGAAAGAGACGAAGCATGGAACGAGTGTTCCAGAGAGAGAGAGAGAGAGAGAGAGAGAGAGAGAGAGAGAGAGGAGAAAACAATTTTGCTGGACAGATGGGAAGCCGAAGGTTGGTGCACGGTTCGGATTGTCGAGACTAGATCTCCATTTTTTTGTTGTTGATAATCCTAAGAAACGGTTTGTTCTATGTAAGGAAATATATCATATGTTTTAGTTCAAAAAATAATGACAGGATAATGTACACATTACTCAGAATTTTTTCTTAGTATAAACAAGTAGACCAACTCATTTATCTACTGAGAATCTTTTTTTAAAGTGTAAACAAAACCGAGCAATTTCATTTTTCTGTCAGATGATTGATCATGTTTCGGGTCAAAGAAAAATGACAGGGTAATGTACACATTACTTAGAGTCAAAACAAGTAATTAAACTCATTTGTCTACTTAGCATTGACTTAAGTGTAGACAAAAGAAAGCTATTTCATTTTTCTATTTTCATTTTTAGTTCAAAGAAATATGACAGGATAGGATAGGCATTACTCAGAAGCTTTGCTTTAAGCATCAAGAGAAGAATACCAGTCCATTTGACAGTAAGAAGATTAACCATATGATTTAGTTCAAAGAAAAGTGAATGTATGATATATTTATTACTTAGAACCTTTCGATTTATTAAATATAAGGAAAATTGCTCCTTTTTATTTGTCAGTAAGATTTGTTATACGTTTCATTTCAATGAAAATTAATAACTTAATATAAACATTACTGAGTGGTTGAATGGCATGTAAATAGTTTCTTCAGCAATTTTGTTTTATCAATAATATTTTTCATGCTAAATACAATGGGCAAGACTCGGTGATCTGTAGTGAGGATTTTTTAGTGTATTTATAAGTAGGACAGCTGCTCAATTAAGCATATATATATTGCCTATGACCTCAAACCAGGATCTCTTCTGATCTGATTTTATAGCATCTCTGTAACATCTTAAACTTCAACTATTTATTTACATCAATATTGACCAAAACAAACAGACCCAGCTTTAGTTTACTAATATATATATATATATATATATATATATATATATATATATTATATATATATATATATATATATATATATATATATATATATATATATATATAGATATATATATAAGACCTCAGTTGCCTAAAGCATAACGAGACAGATCACAGTTACGAGTATTTGCAACTGCATCAGCTGTACCTAATCATGAGGCCAACCATTATACAGACCGATAGGATGGATCAAATCCTTTGAGGAATATCAATATATCTGAAGAAAAACTTATCTTAGGAAGAGCTGACATCAACATTTCTCCCCCTCTGGTGTTACGGATTGTTAAGATCATTATCGAAAGAATAAGGACGATTCTTTTATAGAATCATAACGAGAGTCAGGAGGAGGAAGAGGAGTAGAAGGCTGAGTTGTATACAAAAAAAAATAGTGTAGAGAGCTGAATCATCATCACTAATTGAAGATATATAATGGCGTGTTCTAGAAAATGTGAATCAGACACCAAATATTCTTTGATTTGATATAGTAGGTGTAACTACACTTACTCTAGGAATTCCTTTTGGTCTGGAGAGAAAGTTGACGTACTAGAGAATGTAATTCAAAATTATATTATTATTATTATATTATTATACATATTTTAACACAGTCCTCCATTCGACAGGGTGGTATTTATGGTATGGGGTTCCGGGTTGCATCCTGCCGCCTTAGGAGTCCATCACTTTCTTACTATGTGCACACTCTTCTGCATGAGTCCTGGAGCTACTTCAGCCTCTAGGTTTTCCAGACTCCTTTCCAGGGATCTTGGGATCGTGTCTAGTGTTCCTATTGTATTTCAGATTACAACCGTCTCCCTCTACAGACGCTTAAGAGGGGGGACAGTTTTGTCTCTGAAATATAGCATTAACTTTATACATTTATATATATTTATATATATATATACTATATAATATATACTATTATAATTCAACCATTCACCCTAATAAGATGTACCTCACGAGGGAAATGCAAAACAGAATTGTATCCAATGATGGTTTATATTTGCAATACGTATGCAGAAAGGCTCGTCGATGTTTTGTACGTATAAATGTTTAGCATCAGTTTAGAAAACTGGAGGAGCAAAAAGTGTGCAGTCAGGCGACCTTTGCCCTTATATTTGTAGTCAGTCATTTTCCATTATGGAAGATTGCTTCTTTTGAAGACAAGGACGCACTATCACTATTATTTTTTTATTGTTATTTTTCTTCAAACGACGTCACCTGCAACCTGGACACTGATGTCTCAAGCGTTGGATGACGTTCCTGACACAAAGTGCCACTCATTCAGTCACGAGGTCGTTCAGGAAAGTATCAAGATCTTGCCTCAGTCTGTTGCTTGCCTATCTTTTTTTCAATCTTCAAGAAACGTGAGTTCTTGCAATGAAGGATTTCTTAAAACATTCCTCTGCTTCACATGTCATTTTTCATGTTCCCTTGCCAAGGAGAAATTGGAACGTATTTCTATTTTTTTTATGAAAGCCCATCATGATATTATTGAGGAAAATAAGATCTACTTTGTTCTCAAATTTAAAATAATATTTAGTACAAGGATCCATGGTGATTTGTTATATAAAAAGGAATTAGGACTGCTTTGCTTGTTCTCATATTTAAAAGAATATTTACTACAAGGCTTCATAATGATTTTATATATAAAGGAATTAGGATCTACTTTGTTCTTATATTTAAAAGAAATTTACTACAATGACCCAAGGTGATTTTATATAAAAAGGAATTAGAATCTCCTTTGTTTTCATGTTTAAAAGAATATGCACCAAGAGGCTCCATAGTGATGTTATATAAAAAGGAATTAGGATCTACTTTGCTTTGTTCTCATATTTAAAAGAATATTTACTACAAGGCTCCATAGTGATTTTATATAAAAAGGAATTAGGATCTACTTAGTTCCCAAATTTAAAAGAAGATTTACTACAAGGTTCTGTAGTGATTTTATATAAAAAGAAGGAATTAGGATCCTACTTTTTTGTTTTCTCATATTCACAAAAAATATTATTTATCACAAGTCTCCATAGTGATTTTATATAAAAGGCGGAATTAGGATCTACTTTGTTCTCCATATTCAAAAGAATATTTACTACAAGGCTCCATAGTGATTTTATATAGAACGAAATTAGGATCTACTTAGTTCACATGTGTAAGGCACCACCCATCGCAACCTTAAATGAAGGGATGTTATGACCTACACTGTTCTCATATCAAGAGAAATATTAAAAAAAAAAAAATTTTAAAAAAAAATTTTCTATTTAAAAAAAAAATCATATTTTCGACAAAAAAACAAAAAAAAATCCTGCAGAGAAGTCCCCCTGCAGGAGTTATCCCACTGAAGGCCTCTGCAGAAACCCTTTGCAGAAGTCTAACTTCAGAAGTCCTTCAATATAAACCTACACAGAAATCCTCCACAGGAAGTCGTCGGCAAAAGAAAATCCCTCTGCAAAAGGTGTCCTTCCACAGGGAGTACCTATAAGCAGAGCCCTTCTGTGGGGGGGGCAAGTACCCCCACAAAAAGTCCTAACAACAGACCTTCCTCAACAGGAAGTCTTACTCAGAAATCCTTCACAGAGGTTCCTCTGTTGGAAGTACACCACAGAAGCTCCATCAAGCAGGAAGTCCATACTCCGAAATCCTAACCATAATAAATCCTTTTGCTGAAATCCTACACAGAAAACCCCCACAGGAGGCCCACTCTCAAGACTCCTTCCAGGGAACACGGGAGGATGTATCGCCTTTCGTTTTAGGTAGTATATATATATATATATATATATTATATATATATATATAAATAATATATATAATATCTATTATAATAATATTATATACAACCCTGAAGGTAGGGGAAGCGAACACCAACAGGTCAAGGAACTCATATTTATTTAATTAAGTTGCAACGTTTCGGGGGGGGGGGGGGGAAAAGCCAACCAGCAGGCCCATCATTTTTCAAAGCTAAAAAGTCAACACTATCCTAAGTTAGTACAATAAAACTTAAAGCTACAAATATTAAAAACTACACAATGTAAAAGTAACAATAAAACAATCCACAGCTTAAAAAACACAAATAAAGGACTCAAACCCGTTGAGGTGGTGAAGACAGAGGCAAGGACTAACAAAAAAAACGAAAGCACAGGTTCACGCAGAGGTAAATAGAGGGTGTATACGTGCATGGGTGTTCAGTGGGGAAGGGAGTTTTGTTTTTTTGAAATAAACAAAGATTCATTAATTGTTTAAAAACCTTGTGATTGGAAGCTCTGCCAAAAAACCTGAAAGTCCTTGTACTGGATCGGAAATACCTACATTTTATCGGTATGATCCCTTGTTTGTTGGAAAAAAATTCGGGATTCGAAAGCTTAGGTGCCTAGTTCTATAGCTGATAGCTCTATGACTGTCGATTCGGACCTTAAGTAACCTATGTGTCGATCCAATATAGGTTTCCTCGATTACATCGAGACAAGTAAACTTGTAAATGACACATGAGGTCATCAATGGATCCAAACGGTCCTTGAAGTTGAAAAGCTACCGATATTCAGTGGGTTTGTAGGTATAATTTTGATTTTCATGGCAGGGAGATGACCAGACATTAAAGCGTGGAGTTCCTTATATAAAGTTGATTGTGAATAAAAGGAAGGCTAGCATAGAACGGTAATTTAGGAACGTGAGGAGTAGGATGACGTGGAACAAAAATATTATTTAAAAAAATTTGGAGACATGCTTAAAGAACAATTGGGTGGGAAAGCAGTTGCTGTTAGAATATTTTTGCAAGAACGTGACTTCATTGTGAAAAGATTGCCAACTAGAAGACAAAGCAAAAGGCTCGGTGAAGCATGTTAATAAGGCATTTATCTTAAAATCAGAGAACAAAAACTATAAAAAGTTTGTACCAAGACCAGTGAATGTCTTTTTTCTAAAAACGGAAGTTGAGAAGCCATGGGAGGAGCGTGTAATTAAAATATCTAAAAAAGGCAACTGATTGTTGGTTTCGTGTTCAATGGTGAATTTGATGTTAGGGTGAAATGAGTTGATGAAAGTTAAAACCTCTCGGCGTCAAACCGACTTCTAAAGAGTGCAAACGTGTCGTCAACGTACCGTTTATAAAAAGTGGATGGTAACTAAGGGGACAAGAATCAAGCATTTGCTCTTCCAGCGAGCACATGAAGATACCGGCAAAGATGGGTCCAAGAGGAGAGCCCATAGCCATACCATCAATTTGCGAGTAAGAACAACCATTAAAAACAAAACGGTGTCCCGCACGCCAGATCTAAAAGTTTCCTAAATCATTCTTATCAGAACCCATTAAAGAGACTCATCCGTAGGAAAAAGCTTACTTCTTAAAATTATATCAATGGTCTGTTGTACAGGTACATTTGTAAATAATGACTCTACGTCATATTCTTACCATAATAAGGTCCGAGTCCTGAGCAAGAATGGAATTTTTGAACTCGTATGAATTCTTTAGGTTATAATAATTTCCAGCTAATGGGGCAAACATGGGAACTAGATATTTTGCCAGTTTGTAATTGGCGTTATTATAAGACGCTAAGATAGGACGGATAGGAACATTATCTTTTTGGGCCTTCGGAAGGCCGTATCTTAAAACATACGATGACCCCGAGCTGTATAGGGACTGATAGGCATTTTCAGTAATAATGCCACGGTCTTTTTTAAGCTTTTCAGAAATCGGTTAATACGATCTTCTATTTTAAACAGTGTTGAAAACTCAGGAGTTTCCCAACTTCAGGAACTTTGAATTATCATTTAAATTGTTTCCACCTTAGAAATATAATCATCCTTGTTGAGAATAACAACTCCTTACCCTTGTCTGGGGACGGGTAATAATAATGTCCTTATTTTTTGCAAGCGATTTGAGAATATTCATGACTTCCTTTTTAAAAAAAGGAGCCCAATATGTAGACAGTTTAGTATAAGTTTTATGTGCTAGGCCTTGAAGTTTAGATCGAAAGTTAGGGACATCAAGGTTGAGATCGAGGTTGATCAATCTGGAAAAGAGGAACTCTAGACTTCCAAAAAGACTGTACAAAATGAGGGTCTGTAACATGGCAAAGCAAAATCCAAACCAAGAGAAAGAGGAATTCCTCTCGTTTCGATAGGGAGTATTGTAGAAATTTAACACAGTTTTATAGTCTTGCTTAAATTTAGGAACAGAAACACCTATTTTACGTAGTTTTCTCTCGTGAACCTCTTGGACATGGAAAACAAAGGAATTTATACATTTATTAAACAGGCAAGTGAAAATGTAACGGTCGAGGTTAGATAGTTCGTTAGTAACACTTTCATAGAGAGTATGATTAGCAGTGGACAGCTTGTTAATAGTATTTTGTTTACAAGAAATCTCCATATTGAGAAGGGTAACAATGGACTCGGAATAGAAATGAGTGTTATACAAGGATTTCTTATATAATTTAAATTTAACAAAATTTGGCGTTACTTTGTTAAGGACACAATATTGTAGAAATTCCAGGTTTATCATCGTACTTATAATTCATTTCTACCTCCCCTTCTATAAATAATTATAAATTTATAATTAAAATATGAAATTGAATAGTGATTACCTTTTGTAATTTTGTGAATCAAAGAAAAAACAGAAAAACATAAACAAAAGAGCGGGGGGGGGGGGGGGGGGGGGTGGGGGGGGGGGGGGGGGGGGGGGGGGGGTGGGGGGGGGGGGGGGGGGGGGGGGGGGGGGGGGGGTGGGGGGGGGGGGGGGGGGGGGTAAACATCAAAAGAACACGTTACAAATACGGATTGTCATGTGAAATATCAAACACTGATGCGAGAATATCAATTATTTTGTTTTGTAACTGATATTTCAGTGAATTAATCATGCACGGATTTCCAAATGTTATTTTCTGATCAAAAGGAATTTATGGGAAATAAACAGAAAGCATAAAGGTACGTCCTTTGTGAAATAATTGCACGTAAAAAAATTATGAATTTTTGAATTAGTTCTGTACTAGAGATATTTATTATTTAAGTTTGTGCCTGATATATAATGCTGCATGTTAGTTTAATCAGCGTCAATTTAGAAAAATAATTTAAGAGTTGAATGTTGAGAGAAATGTCCCAACAAATTAGAGGTAGGTGATTCTTGGCTTCTTCTAGAGTTGCACTTCTTGTACCTTACTAAAAATGAAATGGTTTCACATGCCATACTGAAAATGAAAAGGCTTCACATGTTATACTAATAATTAATTTTCTATAAAGAGACAGAGAGTTTCAAAGTTATTTTTTTATAAGAAGGTTACAAAAAAGAAAGCAAAAATATAAACAACACACCCAATATATCTACGGTACTATCCGCTACACGCACCAGTAATGACCCAGATATATTCGTAGACACACGCTCATACCATCTCTCTCTCTCTCTCTCTCTCTCTCTCTCTCTCTCTCTCTCTCTCTCTCTCTCTCAAGCTTGCGTGATTGCATACGCATCGAGAAAATCCCATTTTTCCATAAATTTTTCCACTCTTGTTCAGAGGAGAATTTTATCCAGAGCTTTATTACGGACGTCCAATATTCAATGCGAATGCACGATCCAGAACCGCTGCTCGAAATAAAACTATTGGGTTAGACCAGAGGCGTATGCAAGGTTACGTTGCGTGCAGGCAACTCATCGCATACACGTAACAAGTCAGACACCGTGAGTGGAGAACCTTTGCAAATAAAGACGCTTATTTGCTCGAAATTTTAAATTTGCACATTTCATCTTTAACCGTTGTAAGAGATTCCTAATTGCTTGAGTAGAGATTCTTGTTTTATAAGGATAGATAACCTGTTATTGTAATGTAATGTTAAAAGTATAATACAGACACACACATATATGTGTGTGTTATACACGAATTCAGATACTAAAAATTTCTAAATATCCCACCTCTATCATTCTCATTTTAAGGCGGACAAAGGTCTTGGCCAAACAACCAACCAATACCTTTTAAAAAAGCAGAGGAATCTTTTACAGAAAATCAATGGATCTCTTACTGCGTAAGAGCTTTCCGACGTTGGGGTCTCTGAGGCAGAATCTATAAGAATAAAGAGAGGGAAAAACAAGCCAGTCTGAGTTTTATTTTCATTGAGGATCTAGGTCAAAAGGATTTCCCTCAAGAAAATGAATAAATTCAATTTATGTTGTCTAATTACGATCAGTATTAATTTCAAAGTTTTGTTTTGGAATTAAGTTATAAATATATACATATATGTATACATACATACACAAACACACAAACACACACACACACACATATAGTATATATATATATATATATATATATATATATATATATATATATATATATATATATATATATAGTATATATATATATATATATGTATATATATATAATATATATATATATATATATATATATATATATATATATATATATTATTGTTCTTCTTTCTTCTTTCCCACCGTCATCCATATATTAAGGGGTCGGTTGCCTGACGCACCTTCTCAGCTGCCTTCTTTCCAGTCTTTCAAATAACGCTATTCCCATAATCCACCTCAGCATTCGCATCTCTGTTCTCTCAAGCTTTACTTCATCATTTCTTCTTTGAGCTCATTTTTCCAATCCAAACATTAACTCTGGTCTTATCACTGTCCTGTAGATCTTGACATTTAGCTTGATGACCTTTTTCTTATCACTTGCTTCTCCAGCTACCTCTCCACTTCCCACTTGCAGCTTTTATCCTATTGTCAACTTCAGTCTCACTTCCTCCATCTTGGCTTGAAGTAGATTTTAAGTATTTAATCTTTTGAACCCATTTTCTAATTGAGCCTCTTCTTTCATGCATTACTATTTTGTCTCTGTCTTACCGCTGCTGCTCCAAACACCCTCTGTTTTATTTACATTCACATTAAGCCACCTCTCTCTAAATACTCCTGCCACTCTCCAACACTTCTGTGTAGGCCTCCTCATTTTCAGCAGTAATCACCAGATCATCTGCATATAACAGCTCCCACAGCTCTTCATTCCTGATCTCTTCACTTAACACATCAATGGCAAGCACAAACAAAAATGGGTCTATTGCTGACCCTTGATGTATCCAACGTTAACTTCAAAGTTTTTTTCCACTAACTCCCATTATTATTTCTTTTGTGCTCATTTTTTTATATATCAGCTCGACCAGCCTAACCAACTTTACCGCGACTTTCCCCTTCCTCCAACACCAAAATATCACTTCTCTTGAGATTTTATGTATTAGCTTTCTCTAGGTCTAGCTCTATGTTTACCCTCTAGTTTCTTTTCCTTTTCCTGTAGCGTGCTTACTATGAAGATGGCATCAATTGTCTCTCTTTGCCTTCTCATGAATCCATACTGTTGTTTCCTGATCTTTACCTCTTTAGTTAATAACGTCCCTGACTACTCCTTTCTGCTTGTATATATATATAACCATTAGACTCTACTCCCAGTCCCTTGGCATTACTTCTTCCCATATAGCTTTTGATAAATCCAGCATCCATTTCTCCCCCTCGTACCTAGTAATTTGGTCATTTCAGTTTGAAATTTTACTTTAGTGCTCTTTCTTCATTTCTGTATCCGTATCTCAATACTGAGCCCTCTACCCTCTGTGCTTTCCCCATCTCCTCTCTCCCAATTTTCAGTATTTAAAAGTTGTTTCAAAATACTCTCTTCACCTCTTTTTATGATTCCATCCCATTGATGACACCCAATTTACCAATGGCCTTTGCTCCTAGAGTTTGAAATCTTATAGTTATAATTTCCTAGCCTTCCATTCAATTGCTCTGACGCCCTTCCAATAGCCTATCTACCCTTTTCTCACATCTCTTTCTTCTTCTCTTTACCATGCCTCGCACCCTGTGCATGCCTTACTTTCTAGTCCTTGATGCTTTTGATTGATTCTTGCACCTCTCTATTCCACCACCACATTTTCTTCCCCACCAGTTCCTCTGCTTCACTTCTCTTGAGATTTTATTGTATGCTTTCTCTAGGTCTAGCTCTATGTTTTCCCTCTAGTCTCTTTCCTGTAGCTGTCTTACTATGAAGATGGCATCAATTGTCTCTCTTCTCTCATGAATCCATACTGCTGTTTCCTGATCTTTCCTCTTTAGTTAATAACGTCCCTGACATCTCCTTTCTGCTTGTCTCTTTTCCTGTAGCTGTCTTACTATGAAGATGGCATCAATTGTCTCTCTTCCTCTCATGAATCCATACTGTTGTTTCCTGACTTTCCTCTTTAGTTAATAACGTCCTGACATCTCCTTTCTGCTTTGTATATATATAACCATTAGACTCTACTCCCAGTCCCTTGGCATTACTTCTTCCCATATAGCTTTTGATAAATCCAGCATCCATTTCTCCCCCTCAGTACCTAGTAATTTGGTCATTTTCAGTTTGAAATTTTACTTAGTGCCTCTCTTCATTTCTGTATCCTGTATCTCAATCACTGATCCCTTACCCTCTGGGTGCTTCCCCCCCATTCTCCTCTCTCCAATTTTCAGTATTTAAAAGTTGTTCAAAATACTCTTCTTCACCTCTTTTTAATGATTCCATCCCTTGATGACACCCAATTTACCCCCATATGCCTTCTCTAGAGTTTGAAATCTTATAGATATAATTTCCCTAGCCTTCCATTCAATTGCTCTGCTGCCCTTCCAATAGCCATATCTACCCTCTTTCTCACATCTCTTTCTTCTTCTCTTTACCATGCCTCTGCACCCTGTGCATGCCTTACTTTCTAGTCCTTGAATGCTTTTTGATTGATTCTTGCACCTCTCTATTCCACCACCACTTTTCTTCCACCAGTTCCTCTCTTCCACACATATTTCTCTATGTCTGCCCAGAAATTTTCCACTTTGTTACACTGTCCAAATTCTACTACTTCCCCTTTCCAGACATCTCTCTCAAACAGTCCTCCTCAATTGCTTCCCTTTTCTCCTTTGAGGTGCCAAATCTTAATTCTGGACCTCCTCTTCCTCTTCTGGGGTTTCCTGCCTCTCATTTTCAAATCCATCACCACCAACCTATGTTGTTTAAACACACAGTTCTCCCAAGATCACTTCGCAGTTCGTCACGTTGCTTTTGTTCGCTCCTCCAACCCGGATGTAATCTACTTGCACCCCTCCACTTTCATAAGTTATCAAGTGCCCATAGCTTCTGAAAACGTGTGTTCCTACATGCCAATCAAAACTCTCAACCCTATATATATGTATATATATATATCTATATATATATATATATATATATATATATATATATATATATACTATATAAATACACCACTGAGAAAGACCAAATTGAAACACGCGACCATCGGGAAGAAAGATATTCATTATCGCCCCACCATCACATTCAAGATTATCACCAATTAACATAAATCTCTGCTCTTTCATCTCGGCCAAAGACGGATAATCCAATGTTTCGACTCCAAAAGAGAGAGAAACAGGGAACAGCCATCCTCGGCATCTTTATTGCTGTCGCTCTAAACAAACCCTCTACACCAAAAACGCCGATATTTGTGGAATACAAGAACAATGCCCGAATCAAGAACAAAGGTGTGTATTGAAAACAGTTCTCTCATTTCTTCAGGATGTTCCGTTTCTTCAAAGGGTGGACGAGTCCTCCATTAAAACTAAACTGTAGACAATAATGTGATCTGCCCAATTCTTTGGACACAAGACTAGCGCAGTTGTCTGGGCAAATGCTCTTTGATGTCTGCGGCGTAAGACCAGTTTCACAGATACGTTTGTTGTTTGTGACGTATTACAACGCCCCCTCCCCCACATCCCTCTAATTAAGGGAGGTAGGTTTGGGGTGGTGGGGATTTCGATTTTATGCCTCTGTTTACCAGTGATAAAATCTGGCCTTAATCCGCTTTTGTGGCTACGTAAACCCACTGGATTTCCATTTAAAAAACGTTTATCTTATGATTCAGTATTACAACGACGTAAGATGAAGGCTTTCTTTATGGACGCTACGATTTTGTTTACGAAGCAGTAAATGGTTGAAATCAATATTTTTATCTTTCCCCGTTCGTATTTGAATAGAGGAAATACTGTCGTAGGAATGATTAAATATGGAAGCGCTTTGAATTAATTTTTTTATGGTTTATGGTAATCTATATTTGCAGGAACACAGAAATATATAAACATAGTTTCTCATGCAAGTATATATATATATAGATATATATATATATATATATATATATATATATATATATATATAATATATATACATATATACATACATACATATATTATATATATACATACAACATACATATATATATATTATATATATATAGAATATATATATATATATATATATATATATATTAATATATATATATATATTATTATTCCCTTTAATAACCTCCCCTCCACTATCATGGAAGACTTCTAATTATTAATAAATAACTAATCGAATAAAGGGGACATTACTGATTTGACAAAAACAAACTTATAATTGAAACTCATGGAAAGTCCACTTCTTATTATTTAGCCTCAATTTCCTTCTCTTGGACTTATCGTTTGAAACGTAATCTTCAAACTGTGTCCATTCTGGGGTTAATTGAACGTGCTATATTAGGTTTACATTCAATTTATTATTATTATTATTATTATTATTATTATTATTATTATTATTATTATTTTCATTATTATTATTATTATTATTTTCATTATTATTATTATTATTATTTTTTTTTTTTTTTTTTTTTTTTTTTTTTTTTTTTTTTTTTTTGTTTTTTTTTTTTTTTTTTTTTTTTTTTTTGCTCTATCACAGTCCTCCAATTCGACTGGGTGGTATTTATAGTGTGGGGTTCCGGGTTGCATCCTGCCTCCTTAGGAGTCCATCACTCTTCTTACTATGTGTGCCGTTTCTAGGATCACACTCTTCTGCATGAGTCCTGGAGCTACTTCAGCCTCTAGTTTTTCTAGATTCCTTTTCAGGGATCTTGGGATCGTGCCTAGTGCTACCTGGATAGATTATGGGTATGTTATTATTATTATTATTATTATTCTTATTATTATTATTATTATTATTATTTTCATTATTATTATTGTTATTTTCATTATTATTTTTATTATTATTATTTTTATTATTATTATTATTATTATTATTATTATTATTATTATTATTATTATTATTATTATTATTATTCATTTTGTATTCATTATTTTCATTATTATTATTATTATTATTATTATTATTATTATTATTATTATTATTATTATTATTGCAGCATCCTGATGAATAAAAATATGGCCTTCATAATATATCTTCATAATTCCCTCCGAATAAAAATATTACCAACAGAATCACACGACCCAACACATTCAAATTTCACGATCAATATTATTAATTTCACCCGCAATATCAAATTGGCCCAGGATTCACGGATTCCCGAATTCCCGAATTCCAATAAAGGGACATTCAGGAGAAGGCTAAAGGAAATTGAACAGAGAAGAGACGGGGGTGATTGGGGGGGGGGGGGGGGGGGGGGGGGCGGGTGGGGAGGGATATGAAACGGCAGGTGAGGATAATTATGCGTCCTACTGGATTACCAGAGCAATATGGACCCTGGCGGTTTCAGGTTAATGCGTTTGTGGCCGAGTATATCGTCAGTGGTATTATCATTATTATTATTATTATGATTATGATTATGATTTTTAAGATTATTATGATTATTTTATTCATTATTATGATTATTATGATTATTGTTGTTGTTGTTGTTGTTGTTGTTGTGCTTTTTCTTCGGAATAAACCTATAAGAGAGAGAGAGAGAGAGAGAGAGAGAGAGAGGAGAGATGAGAGAGAGAGAGAGGAGAGGATACGTATACCTGGGAATTCCATAATGGTCTTCGAAGTCAGTACAAAAGAGAAACAGGCAGATATAGTCAGCTAAACATAGAGAGAGAGACGAGAGAGAGAGATTTGAGAGAGAGGAGAGAGAGAGAGAGAGAGAGAGAGAGAGAGAGAGAGAGAGAGATTTCACACATATGCCTGAAAATATTTGTAATCACAGTTTAAATTAAAATGTGAGATCAGTTTCAAACACTAGAAAGTTTGCACTGTGCTTGTGTTGAATCAGACAGAGTTTGACGTACACTGTTTATGAACGAGATTTGTTTTAGGTTAGAAAGTTGAATATTGGAATGCAAAAATAAACACCAGGATTTTGATTGCTTTGGGAGAAGCGAAATGAAGGTGATTTTGAAGTTGATATTAATAACAGTTTTTCCGTTGTTTGCTGTGAATATGCGTTTATAAAATGTGTGTGCGTGTGTTTGTATATATATATATATATATATATATATATATATATATATATATATATATATATATATATATATATGCACTGTTTAGACACTAGGTTATCTTCTGTTGATAGGACAATATCTAGATGTCGTTTCCTCTAGTAGGTTTGTCAACCCATTGGCGGAGGAATTCCTTTTTGACAAGTTTGATATGGAGGTCATAGTGTCCCAGTGTACTGTTGCATTGAAATCTCCCATTAGTATGGAGTTTGTTGTTTATTTCTCGTCCTAGTAGTACATACAGCTCCTTGTCGGACATTTGTGGTTGGTGGGGAGGTCTGTATACTAGTATTAAAATGATCTTCTTCCCTGGACTGCTTATATCAGTGACAATTACTTCTTCCATGGTTGTAAACGTTACACTCTATTCGAATGAGCTGGTCTTTGACATATAACATAACGCCTCCACCTTTTTATTGAGCCTTTTTTGAACAATATATACAGCTATTTGGTTCTCTTCTATGAAGTCTCTTGTTGCCAGTTGTCCTCATGTTTCTGTGATGCCTATTATGTCTAATTCTTCACTTGGTACCAATGCTTTGAAGAGATCTACTTTGTTCCAAATTGATTGTGCATTAAATTGCGCCACTCTGATGGACTTCTCTATCTTCTCTTTTGTCCTTGGTGGATTT
>NC_087200.1:194556094-194558594 GCF_015104395.2 Macrobrachium nipponense | reverse complement strand
ATCCCTTCCTTTCACATGTTCTTCCTCCCTATTAATTCCTACACCCTTCCTCACTGAAGTCTTCAGGTCCCTTTGCCATGCAAGTTTCCAATATTCAGCCTCCCTCCCTTCTCTCTCTCTCTCTCTCTCTCTCTCTCTCTCTCTCTCTCTCTCTCTCTCTCTCTTTTGCTTTTGCTGATATTGCTCTGAAGTTCAGGGCCGCATGGTTCTATTACATTGGTGTGTATATATATATATATGTATGTGTGTGTGTGTGTGTGTCTGTGTGTGTTTCATGCTTATCATCGTAATTATAAATTTATAATTAAAATATGAAACTGAATAGTGATTACCGTTTGTTATTTTGTGAATCAAAGAAAAAGCCAGAAAAAATAAACAAAAGAGCGGGGGGTGGGCGGTGAGGGGGGGGGCGGTTAAAATCAAAAGAACATGTTACAAATACGGATTGTCATGTGAAATATCAAACACTGATACGAGAATATCAATTATTTTGTTTTGTAACTGATATTTCAGTGAATGAATCATGCACGGATTTCCAAATTTTATCTTCTGATCAAAAGGAATTTATGGTAAATAAACAGGAAGCATAAAGGTACGTCGTTTGTGAAATAAATGCACGTAAAAAAATTATGAATTTTTGAATTAGTTCTGTAGTAGAGATATTTATTATTTAAGTTTGAGCCTGATATATAATGCTGCATGTTAGTTTAATCAGCGGCAATATAGAAAAATAATTTAAGAGTTAAATGTTGAGAGAAATGTCTCAACAAATTCGAGGTAGGTGATTCTTGGATCTTCTAGAGTACTTCTTGTACCTTACTAAAAATGAAATGGTTTCACATGCCATACTGAAAACGAAAAGGCTTCACATGATATACTAATAATTAATATTTTATAAAGAGACTGAGAGTTTTAAAGATATCTTTTTATTAGAAGGTTACATAAAAGAAAGCAAAAATATAAACAACAGACCCAATATATCTACGGTTCTATCCGCTACACGCACCAGTAATGACCCAGATATATTCGTAGACACACGCTCATACCATCTCTCTCTCTCTCTCTCTCTCTCTCTCTCTCTCTCTCTCTCGCAAGCTTGCGTGATTGCATACGCATCGAGAAAATCCCATTTTTCCATAAATTTTTCCACTCTTGTTCAGAGGAGAATTTTATCCAGAGCTTTATTACGGACGTCCAATATTCAATGCGAATGCACGATCCAGAATCGCTGCTCGAAATAAAACTAGTGGGTTAGACCAGAGGCGTATGCAAGGTTACGTTCCGTGCAGGCAACTCATAGCATACACGGCACAAGTCGGATACCGTGAGTGGAGAACCTTTGCAAATTAAGACGCTTATTTGCTCGAAATTTTAAATTTGCACATTTCATCTTTAACCATTGCAAGAGATTCCTAATTGCTTGAGTAGAGATTCTTGTTTTATAAGGATAGATAACCTGTTATTGTAATGTAATGTTAAAAGTATAATACACACACACACACACACACGTGTGTTATACACGAATTCAGATACTAAAAATTTCTAGATATCCTAACTCTGTCTTTCTCATTTTAAGGCCTGAAGGGACTAAGGTCTTGGCCAAACAACCAACCAATACCTTCTCAAAAAGCAGAGGAATTTTTTACAGAAAATCAATGGATCTCTTACTGCGTAAGAGCTTTCCGACGTTGGGGTCTCTGAGGCAGAATCTATAAGAAAAAAGAGAGGGAAAAACAAGCCAGTCTGAGTTTTATTTTCATTGAGGATCTAGGTTAAAAGGATTTCCATCAAGAAAATGAATAAATTCAATTTATGTTGTCTAATTACGATCAGTATTAATTTCAAAGTTTTGTTTTGGAATTAAGTTATAAATATATACATATATACATACATACACAAACACACAAACACACACACACATATATATATATATATATAATATAATATATATATATATATATACTATATATATATATATATATATATATATATATATATATATATATATATATATATTGTTCTTCTTTCTTCTTTCCCACCGTCATCCATATATTAAGGGGTCGGTTGCCTGACGCACCTTCTCAGCTGCCTTCTTTCCAGTCTCTCAAACAATGCTATTCCCATAATTCACCTCAGCATTCTATCTCTGTTCCCTCAAGCTTTAATTCATCATTTCTTCTTTGAGCTCATTTTTCCAATCCAAACATTAACACTGGTCTTATCACTGTCCTGTAGATCTTGACATTTAGCTTGATTGACCTTTTCTTATCACTTGCTTCTCTAGCTACCTCTCCACTTCCCACTTGCAGCTTTTATCCTACTGTCAACTTCAGTCTCACGTCCTCCATCTTGGCTTGAAGTAGATTTTAAGTATTTAAACTTTTGAACCCATTTTATAATTGAGCCTCTTCTTTCATGCATTACTATTTTGTCTCTATCTTACCCGCTGCTTACCAAACCCTCTGTTTTTTTTACATTCACCTTTAAGCCAAACTCTCTC
>NC_087200.1:194551942-194555594 GCF_015104395.2 Macrobrachium nipponense | reverse complement strand
CCATGCACCAAAATGGATGACCACGGGAAGAACATCCTTAGTACAAAAAGACAAGAGTAAGTGGGAAATATAGCCAGTAACTACAGGCCTATCACCTGCCTACCAATAATGTTGGAAGTTACTAACAGGTATCATCAGTGAAAGGCTATACAATTACCTAGAGGAGACAAACACCTCCCCACAACAAAAAGGCTGCAGAAGGAAGTGTAGGGGCACAAAAGACCAGCTCCTGATAGACAAAATGGTAATGAAGAACAGTAGGAGAAGGAAAACCAACCTAAGCATGGCATGGATAGACTATAAGCATACCACACACATGGCTAATAGAATGCCTGAAAATATATGGGGCAGAGGAAAATACATCAGCTTCCTCAAACAATACAATGCACAACTGGAATACAATACTTACAAGCTCTGGAATAAGACTAGCAGAGGTTAATATCAGGAGAGGGGATCTTCCAGGGCGACTCACTGTCCCCACTACTCTTCGTAGTAGCCATGATTCCCATGACAAAAGTACTACAGAAGATGGATGCCGGGTACCAAACTCAAGAAAAGAGGCAACAGAATTAACCATCTGATGTTCATAGACGACATCAAGCTATATGGTAAGAGCATCAAGGAAATAGAACTCTAATTCAGACACTAAGGATTGTATCTGGGGACATCAGGATGGAGTTTGGAATAGAAAAATGCGCCTTAGTCAACATACAAAAAGGCAAAGTAACGAGAACTGAAGGGATAAAGCTACCAGATGGGAGCAACATCAAACACATAAAAATGAGACAGGATACAATACCTGGGAATAATGGAAGGAGGGGATATAAAACACCAAGAGATGAAGGACACGATCAGGAAAGAATATATGCAGAGACTCAGGCGATACTCAAGTCAAAACTCAACGCCGGAATATGATAAAAGCAATAAACACATGTGGGCAGTGCCAGTAATCAGATACAGCGCAGGAATAGTGGAATGGACGAAGGCAGAACTCGGCAGCATAGATCAGAAACCAGGAACAAATGACAATACACAAGCACTACACCCAAGAGCAAATACGGACAGACTATACATAACACGAAAGGAAGGAGGGAGAGGACTACTAAGTATAGAGGACTGCGTCAACACCGAGAACAGAGCACTGGGGCAATATCTGAAAACCAGTGAAGACGAGTGGCTAAAGAGTGCATGAGAGAAGGACTAATAAAAGTAGACGAAGACCCAGAAATATACAGAGACAGGAGAATGACAGACAGAACAGAGGACTGGCACAACAAACCAATGCACGGACAATACATGAGACAGACTAAAGAACTAGCCCAGCGATGACAATTGGCAATGGCTACAGAGGGGAGAGCTAAAGAAGGAAACTGAAGGAATGATAACAGCGGCACAAGATCAGGCCCTAAGAACCAGATATGTTCAAAGAACGATAGATGGAAATAACATCTCTCCCATATGTAGAAGTGCAATAAAGACGAAAAATGAGACCATAAACCACATAGCAAGCGAATGCCCAGCACTTGCACAGAACCAGTACAAAAAGAGGCATGATTCAGTGGCAAAAGCCCTCCACTGGAGCCTGTGCATGAAACATCAGCTACCTTGCAGTAATAAGTGGTACGCGCACCAACCTGAAGGAGTGATAGAAAAAACGATCAGGCAAAGATCTCTGGGACTATGGTATCAGGACGGATAGGGTGATACGTGCAAACAGACCAGACGTGACGTTGATTGACAAAAGTAAAGAAGAAAGTATCACTCATCGATGTCGCAATACCATGGGACACCAGAGTTGAAGAGAAAGAGAGGAAAAAATGGATAAGTATTAAGATCTGAAAATAGAAATAAGAAGGGATATGGGATATGCCAGTGGAAATTGTACCCATAATCATAGGAGCACTAGGCACGATCCAAAGATCCCTGAAAAGGAATCTAGAAAAACTAGAGGCTGAAGTAGCTCGGGCTCATGCAGAAGTGTGATCCTAGAAACGCACATAGTAAGAAAAGTGATGGACTCCTAAGGAGGCAGGATGCAACCCGGAACCCACACTATAAATACCACCCAGTCGAATTGGAGGACTGTGATAGAGCAAAAACAAAAAAAAAAAAAAAAAAAATAATAATAATAATAAAATAATAATGATAATAATATCCTAAACCGTTTAATATACTTTCCTTGCTATCAACTACAGTTTAAGATACTTTTCTTTTCATATAATAATAATAATAATAATAATAATAATAATATTTTTTCAATTCTTCTTATTATTCTCTTCTCATCAGGGCTGATATTTGCTAATAGCTGGCCGATGTTCATATCGGGAAGGAGAGACCCAGCCTTAACACCACTCAAGAGACTTCACTCCTCCCGACGGTGGCACGTAGGGCGCTGCCCGCCGCACCATAGAGCCGATCGAACGGACCAATCAGGTGCCCCTGCCCAATACTATGCTCCCAGTCTCCAGCGTCCGCACGCGAAGAGCAGTGCGAGCTTCCACCTCTGCAAGACGGCTTGACTCAGGGACTTAATCCTCTGTTCAGCCAATGAAAACGCAGCGCCCATCAGACAGAGCACCTGGGACACATCAAAAATACCGCCGAACGACCCCATTCCAATCTCAGTTCACGCTCACCTTTCCTTGAAAATGAACCTGATACGAACGGTTGGAAACGTTGGAATTCCATTACTAAGATTTGTTAACCACTTTTGTTATCATAACAATAAATTAGTATTTTAGAAAACATTTCTTTAACCAAGATATGAACATCGGCCAGCTATTAGCAAATATCAGCCCTGATGAGAAGAGAATAATAAGAAGAATTGAAAAGACCATATATAAAATCAATTCCACTGATGCTGCCATCATCTTTAACAAACATGTTTAAGAGAGGGTCTCCTACCTTCAAATAATAATAATAATAATAATAATAACAATAATAACATCAACAACAATTTAAAATACTTTCCCTGCTGTCAACTACAGTTTAAGATCATTTTCTTTTTATGATAATAATAATAATAATAATGTATGCTGGAAACAGACCTTCTGTCAAACATGTTTTATTAAAAATAATGGCAGAATTCACAGTATTGACTTTATACTAAATTCTTTCAATTATAATAAATTATAAGGAGAGTTGAAAGGATTTTTTATAAAATCAATTCTGTGAATTTTGCCATTATTTTTAACAAAATAATAATAATAATAATAATAATAATAATAATAATAATAATAATAATAATAATAATAATATCAACAACAGCTGAAAAAGCTTTCACTTCTATCAACAACAGCTTAAAAAAGATACTTCCCTCCTGCTAAGGACAGTACCATCCCACAGCTGCCATGACCTGACTTCTAAAAGTGCCGTAAGACTATAAAAAGATTTGGAACCGTCTCGTCTCGCCCATTATCACAGCCATAATGGCAAACTCCGAGGGTCAATGGCCCGTGCAGATGGCCCACTCGGGCCCTCTGCCAAAAGCAAGCAACTGACCTAAATAACATAACCCGGACTCCAATTGGTGTAGATGACCTCCAGGTGATGGATGACCTCTAGGTGACATCCAGATCATTAGGATGACATCCGGAGTTCTAGGATAGGTGTAGGGTGAGAGTAGGATGACCTCCAGGTAACATCCTGAGTC
>NC_087200.1:194539442-194546942 GCF_015104395.2 Macrobrachium nipponense | reverse complement strand
GTCGTTGGATGGGTGACCGCTCTCCTCGGCGTTGATTCCTTGGGAAAGGATCTTTACCATAATTTCCTCAGTCTACTCAGCTGTAAATTAGTACCTATCCCTGATGTGTAGGGTCCAGCTATGGTTAAATAGCAAAACTCAGCAATATGGAAAGAAATGAAGGAATAAACGACAACGACGTAAATGGAACCTCTGGCAACAGAGGAGCTTCGTCCGGCACCAGGTATTCAAACCCAATTGAAGGGGAAGACGGTCACGTACTTGGAGGTCGTCATCCAGCAACTGATCACCACAAACGAGAATAATCAACAGCCTGAGATTGACTACAGAAGCAAAAAGGAAGAAATGGACAGAGAAGAAAATAAGGAAATATGGAGATGCTACATCAGAAGCAACCCGACGGAGAGAGGATATAGAAGAAGATTGGTCAACATTCTGGAATGAGAGGATAACACCCCCAAACAGAGAAGAGGCTGGTAGACCAAGTAAGGAACATAAAGAAAAAGAACTGGCTCTCCCCAACAGAAAGAGAAGAACTGGGAAAGGGAATGTCACACGACAACGAATTACACGAAGACGAACTGAGAGACGATGCCACAGAAGACGACAGGGAGGATGAGGTATCAAACAACGACACGAAGAAACACCGACGAAGTAACAGAGAGGACGGAATGGGTAGAAAAGATTAGACAATGGATGGAGCCAGATACAGAGAGAACAAAGATCCCCTCCATGAAAGCCTACAACACCAAGAAATTAAGGGAGAAAACAAGTAGGTCAATGAAATAATGGGCATAATACACACCACCAGTATCACAGAAACAAATAACTTGGTATATGCAGGAGCAAGATTAGTAGCAGAACTGATGGGGATTCGTACACCAACACAACCAGCAGAAACCAACCCAACAGAAACCAAAACAGCAACCTCCTTGAAAAGCGCCTGAGGAGCAAATCATGGTGATGAGATCTGACTTGAGTAAACTGAAAGAGATGGCAGAAAAGAGGCTAAGAAGCAAGAAAACAAGGGAGGAACTCAACGAGAAATACAAAGTACAAGAGAGGGGACTAAACAAACACAATAGAAGATGTAAAACAGAGGCTTAAGGCCAAAGCACATAAGATCCAACGGTACATGAACAGTAATAAGGGATACCAACAGAACAAACTATTCGGAACCAACCAGAAAAGACTATACAGCCAACTAAGAGGGGAAGACAACCACCCAGAAATTCCTGAAGCCGAACCAAGTAAGAGACTCTGGGAAAACATATGGAGCAATCCGGTATCACACAACAAACTGCAACATGGCTCCAGGAAATCAAGGAAGAAACACGGGAGAATAAAACAAAGATTCACAGAGATCACGACAGACACAGTCAGACACCAACTAAAGAAAATGCCAAACTGGAAAGCCCCAGGTCCCGATGAAGTCCATGGATACTGGCTCAAAAAACTTCAAGGCCCTACACCCACGAATAGCAGAACAACTCCAGCATTGTATCTCAAATCACCATGCACCCAAATGGATGACCACAGGAAGAACATCCTTAGTACAAAAAGACAAGAGTAAGAGAAATATAGCCAGTAACTACAGGCCTATCACCTGCCTACCAATAATGTGGAAGTTACTAACAGGTATCATCAGTGAAAGGCTATACAATTACCTAGAGGACACAAACACCATCCCCCACCAACAGAAAGGCTGCAGAAGGAAGTGTAGGGGCACAAAAGGACCAGCTCCTGATAGACAAAAATGGTAATGAAGAACAGTAGGAGAAGGAAAACCAACCTAAGCATGGCATGGATAGACTATAAGAAAGCCTTCGACATGATACCACACACATGGCTAATAGAATGCCTGAAAATATAATGGGCAAGAGGAAAACACCATCAGCTTCCTCAAAAATACAATGCGCAACTGGAATACAATACTTACAAGCTCTGGAATAAGACTAGCAGAGGTTAATATCAGGAGAGGGATCTTCCAGGGCGACTCACTGTCCCCACTACTCTTTGTAGTAGCCATGATTCCCATGACAAAAGTACTACAGAAGATGGATGCCGGGTACCAACTCAAGAAAAAGAGGCAACAGAATCAACCATCTGATGTTCATGGACGACATCAAGTTGTATGGTAAGAGCATCAAGGAAATAGATACCCTAATCCAGACTGTAAGGATTGTATCTGGGGACATCAGGATGGAGTTTGGAATAGAAAAATGCGCCTTAGTCAACATAGAAAATGCAAAGTAACGAGAACTGAAGGGATAAAGCTACCAGATGGGAGCAACATCAAACACATAGATGAGACAGGATACAAATACCTGGGAATAATGAAGGAGGGGATATAAAACACCAAGAGATGAAGGACACGATCAGGAAAGAATATATGCAGAGACTCAAGGCGATACTCAAGTCAAAACTCAACGCCGGAAATATGATAAAAGCCATAAACACATGGGCAGTGCCAGTAATCAGATACAGCGCAGGAATAGTGGAATGGACGAAGGCAGAACTCCGCAGCATAGATCAGAAAACCAGGAAACATATGACAATACACAAAGCACTACACCCAAGAGCAAATACGGACAGGCTATACATAACACGAAAGGAAGGAGGGAGAGGACTACTAAGTATAGAGGACTGCGTCAACACCGAGAACAGAGCACTGGGGCAATATCTGAAAACCAGTGAAGACGAGTGGCTAAAGAGTGCATGGGAAGAAGGACTAATAAATTAGACGAAGACCCAGAAATATACAGAGACAGGAGAAAGACAGACAGAACAGAGGACTGGCACAACAAACCAATGCGGACGGACAATACATGAGACCAGACTAAAGAACTAAAAAGCGATGACACATGGCAATGGCTACAGAGGGGAGAGTTAAAGAAGGAAACTGAAGGAATGATAACAGCGGCACAAGATCAGGCCCTAAGAAACCAGATATGTCCAAAGAACGATAGATGGAAATAACATCTCTCCCATATGTAGGAAGTGCAATACGAAAATGAAACCATAAACCACATAGCAAGCGAATGCCCGGCACTTGCACAGAACCAGTACAAAAAGAGGCATGATTCAGTAGCAAAAGCCCTCCACTGGAGCCTGTGCAAGAAACATCAGCTACCTTGCAGTAATAAGTGGTACGAGCACCAACCTGAGGGAGTGATAGAAAACGATCACGCAAAGATCCTCTGGGACTATGGTATCAGGACGGATAGGGTGATACGTGCAAACAGACCAGACGTGACGTTGATTGACAAAGTCAAGAAGAAAGTATCACTCATTGATGTCGCAATACCATGGGACACCAGAGTTGAAGAGAAAGAGAGGGAAAAATGGATAAGTATCAAGACCTGAAAATAGAAATAAGAAAAGGATATGGGATATGCCAGTGGAAATCGTACCATAATCATAGGAGCACTAGGCACGATCCCAAGATCCCTGAAAAAGGAATCTAGAAAAACTAGAGGCTGAAGTAGCTCCGGGCCTCATGCAGAAGAGTGTGATCCTAGAAACGGCACACATTGTTAGAAAAAGTGATGGACTCCTAAGGAGGCAGGATGCAACCCGGAACCCACACTAAAAATACCACCCAGTCGAATTGGAGGACTGTGATAGAGCAAAAAAAAAAAAAAAAAAAAAAAAAAAAAAAAAAAAATAATAATAATAATAATAATAATAATAATAACAATAATAATAATAATAATAATGAAAAAATAATAATAATAATAATATAATAAGAACAACTCCAGCATTGTATCTCAAATCACCAAGCACCCAAATGGATGACCACAGGAAGAACATCCTTAGTACAAAAAGACAAGAGTAAGGGAAATATAGCCAGTAACTACAGGCCTATCACCTGCCATCAATAATGTTGGAAGTTACTAACAGGTATCATCAGTGAAAGGCTATACAACTACCTAGAGGAAACAAACACCATCCCCCACCAACAGAAGGCTGCAGAAGGAAGTGTAGAGGCACAAAGACCAGCTCCTGATAGACAAAATGGTAATGAAGAACAGTAGGAGAAGGAAACCAACCTAAGCATGGCATGGATAGACTATAAGAAAGCCTTCGACATGATACCACACACATGGCTAATAGAATGCCTGAAATATATGGGGCAGAGGAAAATACCATCAGCTTCCTCAAAATACAATGTGCAACTGGAATACAATACTTACAAGCTCTGTATAAGACTAGCAGAGGTTAATATCAGGAGAGGGATCTTCCAGGGCGACTCACTGTCCCCACTACTCTTCGTAGTAGCCATGATTCCCATGACAAAAGTACTACAGAAGATGGATGCCGGGTACCAACTCAAGAAAAGAGGCAAACAGAATCGAACCATCTGATGTTCATGGACGACATCAAGCTGTATGGTAAGAGCATCAAGGAAATAGATACCCTAATCCAGACTGTAAGGATTGTATCTGTAGACATCAGGATGGAGTTTGGAATAGAAAAATGCGCCTTAGTCAACATACAAAAAGGCAAAGTAAACGAGAACTGAAGGGATAAAGCTACCAGATGGGAGCAACATCAACACAAATAGATGAGACAGGATACAATACCTGGGAATAATGGAAGGAGGAGATATAAAACACCTAGAGATGAAGGACACGATCAGGAAAGAATATATGCAGAGACTCAAGGCGATACTCAAGTCAAACTCAACGCCGGAAATATGATAAAAGCCATAACACATGGGCAGTGCAGTAATCAGATACAGCGCAGGAATAGTGGAATGGACGAAGGCAGAATCGGCAGCATAGATCAGAAAACCAGGAAACATATGACAATACACAAAGCATACACCCAAGAGCAAATACGGACAGGCTATACATAACACGAAAGGAAGGAGGGAGAGAGGACTACTAAGTATAGAGGACTGCGTCAACATCGAAAACAGAGCACTGGGGCAATATCTGAAAACCAGTGAAGACGAGTGCTAAAGAGTGCATGGGAAGAAGGACTAATAAAGCAGACGAAGACCCAAGAAATATACAGAGACAGGAGAAAAACAGAAAGAACAGAGGACTGGCACAACAAACCAATGCATGGACAATACATAGACAGACTAAAGAACTAGCCAGCGATGATCACATGGCAATGGCTACAGAGGGAGAGCTAAAGAAGGAAACTGAAGGAAATGATAACAGCGGCACAAGATCAGGCCCTAAGAACCAGATATGTTCAAAGTACGATAGACGGAAATAACATCTCTCCCATATGTAGGAAGTGCAATACGAAAAGTGAAACATAAACCACATAGCAAGTGAATGCCCGGCACTTGCACAGAAACCAGTACAAAAAGAGGCATGATTCAGTAGCAAAAGCCCTCCACTGGAGCCTGTGCAAGAAACATCAGCTACCTTGCAGTTAATAAAGTGGTACGAGCACCAACCTGAAGGGTGATAGAAAACGATCAGCGAAGATCCTCTGGGACTATGTATCAGAACGGATAGGGTGATACGTGCAAACAGACCAGATGTGACGTTGATTGACAAAGTCAAGAAGAAAGTATCACTCATTGATGTCGCAATACCATGGGACACCAGAGTTGAAGAGAAAGAGAGGGAAAAAATGGATAAGTATCAAGATCTGAAAAATAGAATAAGAAGGATATGGGATATGCCAGTGGAAATCGTACCCATAATCATAGGAGCACTAGGCACGATCCCAAGATCCCTGAAAAGGGAATCTAGAAAAAACTAGAGGGCTGAAGTAGCTCCAGGGACTCATGCGAGAGTGTGAATCCTAGAAACGGCACACATAGTAAGAAAGTGATGGACTCCTAAGGAGGCAGGATGCAACCCGGAACCCCACACTATAAATACCACCCAGTCGAATTGGAGGACTGTGATAGAGTAAAAAAAAAAAAAAAAAAAAAAAAAAAAAATAAGTAATAATAATAATAATAATAATAATAATAATAATAATAATTAAATGTAAACCTAATATAGCACTTTCAATTAACCCCAGAATGGACACAGTTTGAAGATTACGTTTCAACGTAAGTCCAAGAGAAGGAAATTGAGGCTAAATAATAAGCAAAGTGACTTTCCATGAGTTTCAATATAAGTTGTTTGTCAATCAGTTAATGTCCCCTTGATTCGATTAGTTATTTATTAATAATTAGAAGTCTTCCATGATAGTGGGAGGGAGGTTATTGAAGGGAATATATATATATATATATATATATATATACTATATATATATATATATATATATATATATATAATATATATATATATATATATATATATATATATTATATATATATATACTTGCATGAGAAACTATGTTTATATATTTGTGTGTTCCTGCAAATATGGATTATCATAAACCATAAAAAAAATAATTCAAAGCGCTTCCATATTTAATCATTCCTACGACAGTATTTCCTCTATTCAAATACGAACGGGAAAGATAAAAATATTGATTTCAACCATTTACTGCTTCGTAAAATCGTAACGTCCATAAAGAAAGCCTTTCATCTTACGCCGTTGTAATACTGAATCATAAGATAAACGTTTAAATGGAAATCCAGTGGGTTTACGTAGCCACAAAGCGGATTAAGGCCAATTTATAACTGGTAAACAGAGGCATAAAATTGAATCCCCCCTCCCCACCCCCGAACCTACCTCCCTTTAATTAGAGGATGTGGGGGAGGGGGCGTTGTAATACATACAAACAAACAAACGTATCTGTGAAACTGGTCTTACGCCGCAGACATCAAAGAGCCATTTGCCCAGACAACTCGCCAGTCTTGTGTCCAAAGAATTGGGCAGATCATATTATTGTCTACAGTTTAGTTTTAATGGAGGACTCGTCCAGCCTTTGAAGAAAGGGAACATCCTGAAGAAATAGAGAACTGTTTCCAATACACACCTTTGTTCTTGATTCGGGCATTGTTCTTGTATTCCACAAATATCGGCGTTTTGGTGTAGAGGGTTTGTTTAGACAGCGAATAAAGATGCCGAGGATGGCATCCTTTTCCGTCTTTCTCTCTTTTGGAGTCGAAACATTGGATTATCCGTCTTTAGCCGAGATGAAAGAGCAGAAGTTTATGTTAATTGGTGATAATCTCGAATGTTTGATGGTGGGCGATAATGAATATCTTTCTTCCCGATGTCGCGTGTTTCAATTTGGTCTTTCTCAGTGGTGTATTTATATAGTATATATATATATATATATATATATATATATATATATATATATATATATATATATATTATATTATATATATATAAT
This sequence comes from Macrobrachium nipponense, assembly GCF_015104395.2. Classification (NCBI taxonomy): domain Eukaryota; kingdom Metazoa; phylum Arthropoda; class Malacostraca; order Decapoda; family Palaemonidae; genus Macrobrachium; species Macrobrachium nipponense. The sequence continues at coordinate 194,539,673 of NC_087200.1, read as the reverse complement.
ATAATATATATATATATATATATATATATATATATAATATATATATATATATATATATATATATATATATATGTTTGTAGAGAGTTTTTGAATTGGCATGTAGGAACACGTGGTTTCAGAAAGCTATAAGCACTGAAAGTGGAATGGTGCAAAGCCAATAGATTACATCCGGGTTAGAGGAGCCGACAAAAGCAACGTGACGAACTGCGAAGTGATCTTGGGAGAACCTTG
>NC_087200.1:194536453-194538942 GCF_015104395.2 Macrobrachium nipponense | reverse complement strand
CAAGGTTCTCCCAAGATCACTTCGCAGTTCGTCACGTTGCTTTTGTCGGCTCCTCTAACCCGATGTAATCTATTTGGCTTTGCACCATTCCACTCTCAGTGCTTATAGCTTCTGAAACCACGTGTTCCTACCTGCCAATTCAAAAGCTCTACAACATATATATATATATATATATATATATATATATATTTATATAATATATATATATATATTATATATATATATATATATATATATGTATATATATATATATATATATATATATATATATTATATTATATATATAGTGTATATATATATAAAAAATATATATATATATATATATAATATATATATATATATATATATATATATATATATATATATATACTATATAAATACACCACTGAGAGAGACCAAATTGAAACACGCATCCATCGGGAAGAAAGATATTCATTATCGCCCACCATCAAACATTCAAGATTATCACCAATTAACATAAACCTCTGCTCTTTCATCTCGGCCAAAGACGGATAATCCAATGTTTCGACTCCAAAAGAGAGAAACAGGGAACAGAATGCCATCCTCGGCATCTTTATTCGCTGTCTAAACAAACCCTCTACACCAAAACGCCGATATTTGTGGAATACAAGAACAATGCCCGAATCAAGAACAAAGGTGTGTATTGAAAACAGTTCTCTCATTTCTTCAGGATGTTCCCTTTCTTCAAAGGCTGGACGAGTCCTCCATTAAAACTTAACTGTAGACAATACTATGATCTGCCCAATTCTTTGGACACAAATGCTCTTTGATGTCTGCGGCGTAAGACCAGTTTCACAGATACGTTTGTTGTTTGTGATGTATTACAACGCCTCCTCCCCCACATCCCTGTAATTAAGGGAGGTATGTTGGGGGGGGGGGGGAGTGATTTCGATTTTATGCCTCTGTTTACCAGTGATAAATTTGGCCTTAATCCGCTTTTGTGGCTACGTAAACCCTCTCTGGATTTACCATTTAAACGTTTATCTTATGGATTCCAGTATTACAACGGCGTAAGATGAAATGCTTCTTTCTTTATGGACGTTACGATTTTACGAAGCAGTAAATGGTTGAAATCAATATTTTTATCTTTGTCCGTTCGTATTTGAATAGAGGAAATACTGTCGTAGGAATGATTAAATATGGAAGCGCTTTGAATTAATTTTTTTATGGTTTATGGTAATCCATATTTGCAGGAACACACGAATATATAAACATAGTTTCTCATGCAAGTGTATATATATATATATATATATATATATATATATATATATATATATATATATATATATATATACATATATACATACATACATATATATATACATACATATATATATATATATATATATATATATATATATATATATATATTATTATATATACATATATATATATATATATATATATATATATATATATATATATATATATATATATATATATATATATATATATATATATTATTACCCTTTAATAACCTCCCTTCACTATCATGGAAGACTTCTCATTATTAATAAATAACTAATCGAATAAAGGGGACATTAACTGATTTGACAAACAACTTATAATTGAAACTCATGGAAAGTCACTTTCTTATTATTTAGCCTCAATTTCCTTCTCTTGGACTTACGTTTGAAACGTAATCTTCAAACTGTGTCCATTCTGGGGTTAAATGAACGTGCTATATTAGGTTTACATTCAATTTATTATTATTATTATTATTATTATTATTATTATTATTATTATTATTATTATTATTATTATTATTATTTTCATTATTATTATTATTATTTTATTTTCATTATTATTATTATTATTATTATTATTATTATTTATTATTATTTTATTATTATTATTATTATTATTATTATTATTATTATTATTATTATTTTCATTATTATTATTATTATTTTCATTATTATTTTTATATTTATTTTTATTATTATTATTATTATTATTATATTATTATTATTATTATTATTATTATTATTATTATTATTATTATTATTATTATTATTATTTTCATTATTATTATTATTATTATTATTATTATTATCATTATTATTATTATTATTATTATTACAGCATCCTGTTGAATAAAAATATGGCTTTCGTAATATCATTTTTTCTTATTGCCCCCGAATAAAAAAATCTTACCAACACAATCACACGACCCAACACATTCAAATTTCACGATCAATATTATTAATTTAACCCGCAATATCGAATTGGCCCAGGATTCACGGATTCCCAAATTCCCGAATTCCAATAAGGGGACATTCAGGGGAAGGCTAAAGGAAATTGAACAGAGAAGGGGACGTGGGTGATTTAGGGAGGGGGGGGGAGGATATGAAACGGCAGGTGAGGATAATTATGCGTAATAACTGGATTACCAGAGCAATATGGACCCTGGTTTCAGGTAATGCGTTTGTGGCCGAGTATATCGTCTGTGGTATTATTATTATTAT
>NC_087200.1:194516453-194533953 GCF_015104395.2 Macrobrachium nipponense | reverse complement strand
TCCTTGGTGGCTTTATTAGTTTCCCTTACTTTCACCGTTTCCTGCTGTGCTAATACTAACCAAATTCTGGGAGCTTTCCGACTTCTTCCCTTGCATGTTCAGTTCACTGAAGTGCTTCATGAGGTTTTCGTTAAGGTTTCCCAGTAATTTTGCTTCTTCCAAAGTTAAGAGAGTTCCACCTCTTATATATAACTTTTTATTCGATGCAAATCTGTCCCTAAAGTTTAAAAACCTAACATGTTTTTCATATAGAAAGGAATTAGGACCTACTTAGTTCTCATGTTTAAGTCACTACCTATCGCAATCTTAAATGAAGGATGTTGACCTACTCTGTTCTCATATCAAGAGAAATATTAAAAAATATATTTCTATTTAAAAGAAAAATCATATGTTCGACACAGAAATCATGCAGAGAAGTCCCCTGCAGGAGTTATCCACTGAAGGCCTCTGCAAAAACCCTTTGCAGAAGTCTACTTTAAAAGTCCTTCATATAACATACAAATAAATCCTCCTCAGAAATCCTTGGCAGAAATCCTCTGCAAAAGTCCTTCACAGAAGTCTCTGGCAGAGATCCTTTACAGAGGCCCTCTTTGGAAGTACCCTGCAAAATCCTACACAGACTTCCTTAAGAAGAGTCTTACTCAGAAATCCTACGAAGGATTCTCTGGCAGAAATCCTTCACAGAGGTCCTCTGTGGACTTACACTGCAGAAGTCCTTGAGAGAAGTCCTACATAGAATTCCTAAGCAGGAGTCCTACTCCGAAATTCTACATAGAAATCCTTTGCTGAAATCCTACACAGAAAACCACCAATGAGGTCCTCTCCAGATCCTTCGCCGGGAATGGAGTATATCGCCTTTTGTTTTAAGAAATTATATATAATATATATATATATATATATATATATATATATATATATATATATATATATATATATATATATATATATATATATATATTATATATATATATATATATATATATATTAAAGGAGAGAAAGCAAATGTGTCGTTGAATTGTAATACTTCAACTTTCTTCGCTTAGAGGCAAGAGAGAGCCTAGCGACAAGCCTTCTTCGAAGCTTGCTAAAATGAAAGAATTGTTTTGATGATTGTGCATTGTGAGGCCGGGGAATTGTACAGCTTAGTTGCTATGTGATTTCAAGGTATGTCCGGATATTTACGTGTGTTTGTGCGTGTAATGATGGGTCCAACCAGATGACACTGAGGAGAAAGGACACACTCTCCTGAGAGGACACGGAGAACACGGGGTTAAGAAAAACCCATCAAAAGATAAGGCATGTTTAAAGGACTTAGGAAATGTTGCCTTTGAAAAGAGAGAAGTGTATTGTGTATACGTGTATTTGACATAAATTATGTGTTGAGGAAAATAATGGATATGTTTCTTTGTTTCAGATGGTCCATGGCATTATACTAGAGAATGGGATTCTCTAAAAGACTTGACTATTGAAATGTAGAATAATAATAATTTGGGAGTTTGGGAGTGATTACTTAGTCTAATTCAGGAGAATATTATGACAATTTACAGTATTTTTGTGGGTCAGAATTAGTTCTTAATGTGATGTCTTTTAATCACTTTGTTCCATATCATGTTCAGCTAGTTTGTTAAATAAAAAGCATATTTTTGAATTTACGAGAATTCATTAGCCTAGCTTGATCTCGTTTGCAGAGAGGACAGTTCAGCAATTAAAGGTGAGAGAGTTGTCACTTCTTTTAGTTTTGATTAACCAGTGCCGAATGATTAATTTGCTCGGTTATATATACATCCCTTCCTTTCACATGTTCTTCGTCCCTATTAATTCCTACACCCTTCCTCACTGAAGTGTTCAGGTCCCTTTGCCATGCAAGTTTCCAATATTCAGCTTCCCCTCTCTCTCTCTCTCTCTCTCTCTCTCTCTCTCTCTCTCTATCTCTCGTCTCTCTCTCTCTCTCTCTCTCTCTGTGTCTGTCTGTCTGTCTCTCTCTCTCTCTCTCTCTGTCTCTGTCTCGTCTCTCTCTCTCTTTTGCTTTTGCTGATATTGCTTTGAAGTTCAGGGCCGCCTGGTTCTATTTCCAATTAGTGTCTGAATGTGTGGTAAATATATATATATACTTATAGTATGTATATATTATTAGATATATATAATTATATTATATATATATATAGATATATATATATATATATATATATATATATATATATATATATCTATATATATCTATATATATATATATATTATTAAATATATAATATATATATATATATTATATATATATATATACATATATATCTATATCTATATCATATATCTATATCTATACTATAATCTATAACTATAATCTTAATATATAACATATCTATATCTATATCTATATCTATATCTAATATCTATATCTATATCTATATCTATATCTATATCTATATCTATATCTATATATATATATATCTATATATATATATATCATATATATATATATATATATATATATATATATATATATATATATATATATATATTCAGCCAAGGCCACAGGAAAGATAAAAGAAGACGTACCGAGCGCTTTGGTGTTATTTCAACACATTTTCGAGGTACAATACTAAAAACACAGAGAACATCTAACAAAGTCAACATAAAAACTGAAAAAATTTAAAACAAGTATTCAAGTCCGGTTAAAAACTATTACAGCAGATACAAAACAGTTCAACAGGTGATTAAAAAGAAACAACCCTACAAATCTCGTTAACAACAAATGGGTCCAGTTTGTACATACCCTGGCTTACATTCATTAAGTCACTGTGATATTTGATAAAAGCAGATTCAATAATATTCCTACGAGTTATATTATTACAATATAAAACAACTTTTGCCCCCTCCCAATGAATCATGTGATTAAAATTATTAATGTGTAAAAACAAAGCATTCGACATTTGTCCTGTTCTCACACTATATCTATGTTGTTTAATTCTGGTGTCCAGTCCCTTCCCAGATTGTCCGAGATAAAAACACTTGCAGTTCATGCAAGGAACCCCGTAAATGCAGCCCTGAGAAACTTTGGGAGAATTCCTTATTAGTATGTTTTTCAGTGTATTTGAAAATTTAAAAACAACATTAGTATTGAAATTCTTGCAAAAACTTGGAACCCTCCGTAAGAGGTCATTATATGGTAAAACGAGCACATTATCATTATTAAAAGCCATTCTCGGAGTTGCAGAATAAAAAGTTTTTTGTGCTTTTTGTAAAGCACATTCAATAAAATATTTAGGGTATTTTAATTTTTCCGATATGTTGAAGATATTTTCAAACTCTTCCTGAAGAAATTCCGGGCTGCAGATACGTAAGGCTCTTAAAAACATAGAAGAAAAAGTAGCCTTCTTAACTTGATTACTATGGTTAGAATAATAGTGAATGTATGAATTTACGTTTGTAGGTTTTCTATAGACTGAGTATTTGAAGCCATTTAGAGTACGGTGAACATTTACATCTAAAAATGAAAGACAACCATCACGTTCTTCTTCACAAGTAAAATTAATGGAAGGTACCAAATTGTTCAGTTTAAAGAGAAATGCATTTACATTTTCGGTTAGAGGCCATATGCAAAAAATATCATCAACATATCTAAACCACAGAACACCATAAGGCAAAATATTAGGTAAAAATCTTGTTTAAAAAAACTCCATATATAAATTACTTAAAACAGGTGAAAGAGGATTTCCCATTGCCATACCAAACATTTGTGTATAGAATTTGTCATCGAAAGTAAAAAACAGAAACACAAATGCAGAGTTTAACCAGTTCTAAAATATTATGAGTGGACAAGGGTAAATCATAATTGTCTAAAACTTCAGCTAAATATTCAAGCAAGTCATTTATAGGTACTTTTGTAAACAGAGATACAAAATCAAAACTAATCATTTTAAACTTAAAATTAATAGTTGTGCTATTTAGTTTTTCTATCAGATCTACCATTTATGTTTGATATTGGAATTCGAAATGCTTCCTACTGAAGGTGAAAGAATCTTAACCAGCCATTTTGAAAGCTTGTAAGTACATGACCAAACAGAACTGATAATTGGTCTAATGGGGTTACCAGGTTTATGTGTTTTAACAAGACCATACAAGTAAGGTAAAGTTGGAGATATTGTTACAAATTGTTTAATCAAATCTTTATTATTTTTTAAGATACTTTTGACCTTCTTATTAAAATGAGAAAGCACACGTTCAGATGGATTTGATGTCAGTAGATCATAGGTATTAACATCACTCAGCAGTAAGTACTGTTTATTTTTCCCGTGGCCTTGGCTGAATATATTGTCACGCGCTATTTAGTGACTTATAAGCATATATATATATATATATATATATATATATATATATATATATATATATATATATATATATATGTATGTATGTATGTGTGTGTGTTTCATGCTTATCATCGTACTTATAATTCATTTCAACCTGCCTACTATAAATAATTATGAATTTATATTTAAAATATTGAAACTGAATAGTGATTACCTTTAGTTATTTTATGAATCAAAGAAAAACTGAAAAACAAAAACAAAAGAGGGGGGGGTTGGGCGGTGAGGGGGACGTGGTAGGGGGGAGGTAGGGGGTTTGGGGGGTAACATCAAAAGAACACGTTACAAATACGGATTGTCATGTGAAATATCAAACACTGATGCGAGAATATCAATTATTTTGTTTTGTAACTGATATTCCAGTGAATGAATCATGCACTGATTTCCAAATGTTTCTTTGTAACTGATATTCCAGTGAATGAATCATGCACTGATTTCCAAATGTTTTCTTTGGATCAAAAGGAATTTCTGCTAATTCTGCTAGATTCCTTAAGTATACCTTCAAAAAAACTTAGTAATGATCTTCAAGTTCAGATAACTTTAGATAGAGCTTATAATAAATATAAACCCTTTCACTAGATACTGAGGTTATGAATTATATTTTTGTTTTGCATTGATACTGAAAGTGGATATAAAATTCAGTGAGTTTTTGAAGACTCAGATTGCAATACTATAACTTGCAACATGAATATCTTTTCATGAAAAATTCTCTTTTGAATATTAAAAAAAAATTACTAAGCTAACATTTTCAGCAAACTGAAACGTTATTTCGATAACGTAAAAAACCTGTACAGCTTTATTTATACCTGTAGGGTAGAAGTTCGATATAAGTAGATAAATTCAAACTCTAAAAAAAATGACAATCGGTCGTCTTCTGTTACTTCTTTCTAATAAACATCATATTCTTTGGAAGCTTGAATTTCAAGTCAATGGCCCCTTGTGACAGGCTTGTTCTATATGGATAGGGTTCATCTTCTGAATAATAATAATAATAATAATAATAATAATAATAATAATAATAATAATAATAATAATAATCAGCTTCCTCAAAAATACAATGCGCAACTGGATTACAATACTTACAAACTCTGGAATAAGACTAGCAGAGGTTAACATCAGGAGAGGGATCTTCCAGTGCGACTCACTGTCCCCACTACTCTTCGAAGTAGCCATGATTCCCATGACAAAAGTACTGCAGAAGATGGATGCTGGGTACCAACTCAAGAAAAGAGGCAACAGAATTAACCATCTGATGTTCATGGACGACATCAAGCTGTATGGTAAGAGCATCAAGGAAATAGATACCCTAATCCAGACTGTAAGGATTGTATCTGGGGACATCAGGATGGAGTTTGGAATAGAAAAATGTGCCTTAGTCAACATACAAAAGGGCAAAGTAACAAGGACTGAAGGAATAAAACTACCAGATGGGAGCAACATCAAACACATAGATGAGACGAGACACAAATACCTGGGAATAATGGAAGGACGGGATATAAAACACCAAGAGATGAAAGATACGATCAGAAAAGAATATATGCAGAGACTCAAGGCGATACTCAAGTCAAAACTCAGCGCCGGAAATATGATAAAAGCCATAAACACATGGGCAGTGCCAGTAATCAGATACAGCGCAGGAATAGTCGAATGGACGAAGGCAGAACACCGCAGCACAGACCAGAAAACGAGGAAACATATGAAATACACAAAGCACAACACCCAAGAGCAAATACGGACAGACTATACATAACACGAAAGGAAGGAGGGAGAGGACTACTAAGCATCGAGAACAGAGCACTGGGGCAATATCTGAAAACCAGTGAAGACGAGTGGCTCAAGAGGGCATGGGAAGGACTGATAAAAGTAGACGAAGACCCAGAACTATACAGAGACAGGGGAATGACAAACAAAACAGAGGAATGGCACAACAAACCAATGCACGGACAATACATGAGACAGACTAAAGAACTAGCCAGCGATGACACATGGCAATGGCTACTGAGGGGAGAGCACAAGAAGGAAACTAAAGGAATGATAACAGCGGCACAAGATCAGGCCCTAAGAACCAGATATGTTCAAAGAACGATAGATGGAAATAACATCTCTCCCATTTGTAGGAAGTGCAATACGAAAAATGAGACCATAAACCACATAGCAAGCGAATGTCCGACACTTGTACAGAACCATTACAAAAAGAGGCATGATTCAGTGGCAAAAGCCCTCCGCTGGAGTCTGTGCAAGAAACACCAGCTACCTTGCAGTAATAAGTGGCACGAACACCAATATGAAGGAGTGATAGAAAACGATCAGGCAAAAATCCTCTGGGACTAAAGTATCAGAACAGATAGGGTGATACGTGCAAATAGACCAGACGTGACGTTGATTGACAAAATCAAGAAGAAAGTATCACTCATTGATGTCGCAATACCATGGGACACCAGAGTTGAAGAGAAAGAAAGGGAAAAAACGGATAAGTATCAAGACCTGAAAATAGAAATAAGAAGGATATGGGATATGCCAGTGGAAATTGTACCCATAATCATAGGAACATTAGGTACAATCCCAAGATCCCTGAAAAGGAATCTAGAAAAACTAGAGGCTGAAGTAGCTCCAGGACTTATGCAGAAGAGTGTGATCCTAGAAACGGCGCACATTGTAATGAATGTGATGGACTCCTAAGGAGGCAGGATGCAACCCGGAACCCCACTCTATAAATACCGCCCAGTCGAATTGGAGGATTGTGATAGGCATCCGCCCCTCCCCCCCCAAAAAAAGATAATAATAAGTGAAAAAATAAATATAATTTAGAAAACTACTCCAGCACGACTTAATAATAATAATAATAATAATAATAATAATAATAATAATAATAATAATAATAATAATAATAATAATAATAATAATAATAATAATAATAATAATAATAATATAATAATAATAACTGAAGTAAGGCTTGAAAATGACAGTACAAAAGATGACCTCCCAACTGAAACGATTAACTCTGCTCCAGGGCTCGCCATCCTGAGAGAATTTCCTGGAACGAGTGTTCCAGCAACTCTCTAGAGGAATGTTTAAACTGGAGAGAGAGAGAGAGAGAGAGAGAGAGAGAGAGAGAGAGAGAGAGAGAGGGGGGGGGGGGGGGGGGGGGGAGAGAAAACAATTTTGCTGGGTAGCTGGGAAGCCGAAGGTTGGTGCACGGTTCGGATTGTCGAGACTAGATCTCCATTTTTTTTTTTTTTTTGGATAATCCTAAGAAACGGTTTGTTCTATGTAAGGAAATATATCATATGTTTTAGTTAAAAAAATAATGACAGGATAATTAAGGATAGTCTCCACTTTGGAGGGGTGCCGATCGTAAAAACATTTGCTAAAAATACACTAATCAAGACAGGCTAATGAATTTATCAGGCATTATTAGCATTATAATAACGCATATTCTCTGTGAGTTTTATCATCCTACAGGGAAAATAAATGATTTTAATCAGAATTTTTTTTAGTAAAAACAAGTAATCCAACTCATTTGTCTACTGAGAATCTTTTTTTTAAAGTGTAAACAAAACCGAGCAATTTCATTTTTCTGTCAGATGATTCATTTAAGTGTAGACAAAAGAAAGCTATTTCATTTCTCTATTTTCATTTTTAGTTCAAAGAAATATGACAGGATAGGATAGGCATTACTCAGAAGCTTTGCTTTAAGCATCAAGAGAAGAATACCAGTCCATTTGACAGTAAGAAGATTAACCATATGATTTAGTTCAAAGAAAAGTGAAATGTAATGATATATATTTATATCTTAGAACCTTTCTATTTATTAAATATAAGGAAAAATTGCTCCTGTTTATTTGTCAGTAAGATTTGTTATACGTTTCATTTCAATGAAAAAATTAATCACTTAATATAAACATTACTGAGTGGTGAATGGCATGTAAACAGTTTCTTCAGCAATTTTGTTTATCAATAATATTTTCATGCTAAATACAAAGGCAGACTCGGTGATCTGTAGTGAGGATTTTCTAGTGCATTTATAAGTAGGACAGCTGCTCAATTAAGCATATATATATATATGGAATATGACCTCAAACCAGGATCTCTTCTGATCGATTATAGCATCTCTTTAATATCTTAAACTTCAACTATTTATTACATGAATATTGACCAAAACAAACAGACCCAGCTTTAGTTTACTATATATATATATATATATATATATAATATATATATATATATATATATATATATATATATATATATATATATATATATATATATATATATATATAAGACTCAGTTGCCTAAAGCATAACGAGACAGATCACAGTTACGAGCATTTGCAACTGCATCAGCTGTACCTAATCATGAGGACCAAACGATTATACAGACCGTCTGAAAAATCAATTCAATAAATTACGTGTGTTAACCAAAAACATACAGTTCCCTGACCCTCATCTATGCTCGGAATTCCGATAGGAGGGATCAAATCCTTTGAGGAAGAATATCATATATCTGAAGAGAAAACTTATCTTAGGAAGAGCTGACATCAGCATTTCTCCTCCTCTGGTGTTACGGATTGTTAAGATCATTATCGAGAGAATAAGGGGACGATTCTTTATAGAATCATAACGAGAATCAGGAGGAGGAGGAGTAGAAGGCTGAGCTGGAGAAAAAAAAATAGTTAGGAGAGCGAATCATCATCACTAATTGAAGATATATAATTGCGTGTTCTAGAAAATGTGAATCAGGCACCAAATATCTTTGATTTGATATAGTAGGTGTAATACACTTACTCTAGGAATTCCTTTTGGTCTGGGGAGAAATGTGATGTACTAGAGAATGTAATTCAAAATTATTATTATTATTATTATTTTATTTTTTTTTTTTTTTTTTTTTTTTTGCTCTATCACAGTCCTCCAATTCGACTGGGTGGTATTTATAGTGTGGGGTTCCGGGTTGCATCCTGCCTACCTTAGGAGTCCATCACTTTTCTTACTATGTGTGCCGTTTCTAGGATCACACTCTTCTGCATGAGTCCTGGAGCTACTTCAGCCTCTAGTTTTACTAGATTCCTTTTCAGGGATCTTGGGATTGTGCCTAGTGCTCTTATGATTATGGGTACGATTTCCACTGGATATCCATATCCTTCTTATTTCTATTTCAGATCTTGATACTTATCCATTTTTTCCCTCTCTTTCTCTTCAACTCTGGTGTCCCATGGTATTGCGACATCAATGAGTGATACTTTCTTCTTGACTTTGTCAATCAACGTCACGTCTGGTCTGTTTGCACGTATCACCCTATCCGTTTCTGATACCATAGTCCCAGAGGATCTTTGCCTGATCATTTTCTATCACTCCTTCAGGTTGGTGCTCGTACCACTTATTACTGCAAGGTAGCTGATGTTTCTTGCACAGGCTCCAGTGGAGGGCTTTTGCCACTGAATCATGCCTCTTTTTGTACTGGTTCTGTGCAAGTGTTCCGGCATTCACTTGCTATGTGGTTTTTATGGTTTCATTTTTCGTATTGCACTTCCTACATATGGGAGAGATGTTATTTCCGTCTATCGTACTTTGAACATATCTGGTTCTTAGGGCCTGATCTTGTGCCGCTGTTATCATTCCTTCAGTTTCCTTCTTTAGCTCTCCCCCTCTGTAGCCATTGCCAATTGTCATCGCTGGACTAGTTCTTTAGTCTGGTCTCATGTATTGTCCGTGCATTGGTTGTTGTGCCAGTCCTCGTTGTTCTTTCTGTCTTTCTCCCGTCTCTGTATATTTCTGGGTCTTCGTTCTACTTTATTAGTCCCTCTTCCATGCACTTATTATTATTATTATTATTATTATTATTATTATTATTATTATTATATTTTAACACAGTCCTCCAATTCGACTGGGTGATATTTATGGTGTGGGGTTCCGGGTTGCATCCTGCCTCCTTAGGAGTCCATCACTTTTCTTACTATGTGCACACTCTTCTGCATGAGTCCTGTAGCTACTTCAGCCTCTAGGTTTTCAAGAATCCTTTCCAGGGATCTTGGGATCGTGTCTAGTGTTCCTATTATATTTCAGAATTACGTTTGCAATACGTAAGCAGAAGGTTCGTCGGTGTCTGTACGTATAAATGTTTGCATCAGTTTAGAAAACTGAGGAGCAAAAAGTATGCAGTCAGGCGACCTTTGCCCTTATATTTGTAGTCAGTCATTTTCCATTATGGAAGATTGCTTCTTTTGAAGACAAGGACGCACTATCACTATTATTTTTTTATTATTATTTTTCTTCAAACGACGTCACCTGCAACCTGGACACTGATGTCTCAAGCGTTGGCTGACGTTCCTGACACAAAGTGCCACTCATTCAGTCACGAGGTCGTTCAGGAAAGTATCAAGATCTTGCCTCAGTCTGTTGCTTGCCTATCTTTTTTTCAATCTTCAAGAAACGTGAGTTCTTGCAATGAAGGCTTTCTTAAACATTCCTCTGCTTCACATATCATTTTTCATGTTCCCTTGCCAAGGAGAAATTGGAACGTATTTCTTTTTTTTTTATGAAAGCCCATCATGATATTATATAAGGAAAATAAGATCTATTTTGTTCTCATATTTGATAGAATAATTACTACAAGGCTCAATGGCGATTTTATATAAAAAGGAATTAGGATCTACTTTGTTCTCAAATTTAAAATAATATTTACTACAAGGATCCATGGTGATTTTATATAAAAAGGAATTAGGATTTGCTTTGCTTTGTTCTCATATTTAAAAGAATATTTACTACAAGGCTTCATAATGATTTTATATATAAAGGAATTAGGATCTACTTTGTTCTTATATTTAAAAGAAATTTACTACAATGACCCATGGTGATTTTATATAAAAAGGAATTAGGATCTACTTTGTTCTTATATTTAAAAGAAATTTACTACAATGACCCATGGTGATTTTATATAAAAAGGAATTAGGATCTACTTTGCTTTGTTCTCATTTTTAAAAGAATATTTACTACAAGGCTCCATAGTGATTTTGTATAAAAAGGAATTAGGATCTACTTTGTCCCCAAATTTAAAAGAAGATTTACTACAAGGTTCCGTAGTGATTTTATATAAAAAGGAATTAGGATCTACTTTGTTCTCATATTCAAAAGAATATTTACTACAAGGCTCCATAGTGATTTTATATAAAAAGGAATTAGGATCTACTTTGGTCTGATATTCAAAAGAATATTTACTACAAGGCTCCATAGAGATTTCATATAAAAAGGAATTAGTTTCTACTTTGTTCTCAAATTTTAAAGATTATTTACTACAAAACTCCGTAGTGATTTTATAGAGAACGGAATTAGGATCTACTTAGTTCTCATGTTTAAGGCACCACCCATCGCAATCTTAAATGAAAGGATATTATGACCTGCACTGTTCTCATATCAAGAGAAATATTAAAAAAAAATAAATTTTCTATTTTAAAAAAATCATATTTTCGACGCAGAAATCCTGCAGAGAAGTCCCCATGCAGGAGTTATCCACTGAAGGCATCTGCAGAAACCCTTTGCGGAAGTCTACTTCAGTAGTCCTTCAAATAACCTACACAGAAATCCTCCACAGAAATCCTCGGCAGAAATCCTCTGCAAAAGTCCTTCACAGGAGTTTCTGGCAGAGATCCTTTACAGAGGCCCTCTGTGGAAGTACCCCGCAAAAGTCCTACACAGACTTCCTTAACAGGAGTCTTACTCAGAAATCCTTCACAGAGGTCCTCTGTGGAAGTACACCACAGAAGTCCTAAGCAGGGGTCCTACTCCGAAATCCTACATAGAAATCATTTGCTGAAATCCTACACAGAAAACCCCTACAGAGGCCCTCTCCAGATCCTTCGCAAGGAACGGAGGATATCGGCTTTCGTTTTAAGAATTTATATATATATATATATATATATATAAGTATATATATATATATATATATATATATATACACATCGTTCCTTTCACATATTCTTCCTCCCTATTAATTCCTACACCCTTCCACACTGAAGTCTTCAACTCCCTTTGCCATGAAAGTTTCCAATATTCAGCCTCTCTCTCTCTCTCTCTGTCTTTCGCTTTTGCTGATATTGCTCTGAAATTCAGGGACGTCTGGTTTTATTCCATAGTGTATGGAATATATATATATATATATATATATATAATATATCTATATATATATCCTATATATATAGATATTGTGTGTGTGTGTGTGTGTGTTTATCATCGTACTTATAATTCATTTCTACCTCCCCTTCTATAAATAATTATAAATTTATAATTAAAATATGAAATAGAATAGTGATTACCTTTGTTATTTTGTGAATCAAAGAAAAAAACAGAAAAAACAAACACAAAAGAGCGGGGGGGGGGGGGGGGGTATAACATCTAAAGAACACGTTACAAATACGGATTGTCATGTGAAATATCAAACACTGATGCGAGAATATCAATTATTTTGTTTTGTAAACTGATATTTCAGTGAATGAATCATGCACTGATTACCAAATGTTATCTTTGGATCAAAAGAAATTTCTGCTAATTAAACAGAAAGCATAAAGGTACGTCCTTTGTGAAATAATTGCACGTAAAAAAATTATGAATTTTTGAATTAGTTTTGTAGTAGAGATATTTATTATTTAAGTTTGTGCCTGATATATAATGCTGCATGTTAGTTTAATCAGCGTCAATATAGAAAAATAATTTTAGAGTTAAATGTTGAGAGAAATGTCCCAACAAATTAGAGGTAGGTGATTCTTGGCTTCTTCTAGAGTTAAACTTCTTGTACCTTACTAAAAATGAAATGGTTTCACATGCCATACTGAAAATGAAAAGGCTCATGATATACTAATAATTGATTTTTTATAAAGAGACAGAGAGTTTCAAAGTTATTTTTTTATTAAGGTTACAAAACCGAAAGAAACAAAAATATAAACAACAGACCCAATATATCTACGGTACTATCCGCTACACGCACCAGTAATGACCCAGATATATTCGTAGACACACGCGCATACCATCTCTCTCTCTCTCTCCTCTCTCTCTCTCTCTCTCTCTCTCTCTCTCTCTCTCTCTCGCAAGCTTGCGTGATTGAATACGCATCGAGAAAATCCCGTTTTTCCATAAATTTTTCCACTCTTGTTCAGAGGAGAATTTTATCCAGAGCTTTATTACGGACGTCCAATATTCAATGCGAATGCACGATCCAGAACCGCTGCTCGAAATAAAACTAGTGGGTTAGACCAGAGGCATATGCAAGGCTACGATCCGTGCAGGCAACTCATTGCATACACGGCACAAGTCGGACACCGTGAGTGGAGAACCTTTGCAAATTAAGACGCTTATTTGCTCGAAATTTTAAATTTGCACATTTCATCTTTAACCGTTGCAAGAGATTCCTAATTGCTTGAGTAGAGATAACTTGTTATTGTAATGTAATTCTAAAAGTATAATACACACACACATATATCTATATATACAAGCACACACGCATATATGTGTGTGTTATACACGAATTCAGATACTAAAAATTTCTAGATATCCCACCTCTATCATTCTCATTTTAAGGCGGACAAAGGTCTTGGCCAAACAACCAACCAATACTTTCTCAAAAAGCAGAAGAATTTTTTTACAGAAAATCAATGGATCTCTTACTGCGTAAGAGCTTTCCGACGTTGGGGTCTCTGAGGCAGAATCTATAAGAATATTAGAAATCATTCGAAAATATGTAAAACCTCCATTGAAAACAAGGACTTTACAGTTGTAGGACGAGCTTCCAACAGCCACGATTTGACAATCTTAGAATCGTTAATGATTAAACGACTCGTCCCCTTGTTGAATAGTCAAACCTCCGCTGGCACACTGTACCTTTCTTAGTCTCTTCCTTTTATCTCCAGTCTTGGCATTGCCGCTGAATAGGTTGGTCCAGTTTTACTTTACTTGAATATGTCTTATTATTTTTTTGTTTCATTCGTTTTTTTTTGTTTTTTTTACTTATTTTAATAATTTTTGTCCTGTTTAGTTTACGTTTTTTGTTTTTTAAAGGTGTATTTTTAGTATTTTTAATATTTTAACGTTTGTAATCATTGTGCAACTTTTAAATCTCAAATTCTTATCTTTATTGTAATTTATTTATGCTATCTATTTTGTACAGCCCTCGAAAATGTAATGAAGACGTTACGAAACGTCGGGAATAAATTGACCCTTTTATCAAGTCTTTATGTCCTTCTCCTCATTGATATATATATATATATATATATATATATATATATATATATATATAATATATATATATATATATATATATATATATATATATATATATATATATTTCTTTCTTCTTTCCCACCATCATCCCTACCTTAAGGGGTCGGTTGCCTGATGCGCCTTCTCAGCTGCCTTTTTTCCAGTCTCACAAACAATGCTATTCCCATAATCCAACTCAACATTCTCATCTCTGCTCTCTCAAGCTTTACTTCATCATTTCTTCTTTGAGCACATTTTTCCAATCCAAACATTAACCCTGGTCTTATTACTGTCCTGTAGATCTTGACATTTAGCTTGATTGACATTTTCTTATCACTTACTACTCCAGCTACCTCTCTCCACTCCCCACTTGCAGGTTTTATCCTGCTGTCAACTTCAGTCTAACGTCCTCCCTCTAGTCTCAAAGTAGATCCTAAGTATTAAAACTTTTCAACCTGTTTTATAATTGAGCCTATACTTTCATGCATTACCATTTTGTCTCTAACTTACCCACTGCTCACAAAAACCTCTGTTTTTTTTTACATTCACATTTAAGCCACCTCTCTCTAAATACTCCTGCCACTCTCCAACACTTCTCTGTAGGGCCTCCTCATTTTCAGCAGTAATCACCAGATCATTGGCATACAACAACTCCCACAGCTCTTCATTCCAGATCTCTTCACTTAACACATCAATGACCAGCACAAACAAAAATGGGCTTATTGCTGACCCCTGATGTATCCAGCATTAACTTCAAAGTTTTTTTCACTAACTGCCATTATAATTTTTGTGCTCATTCTTTGATATATCAGCTCGACCAGCCTAACCAACTTTTCCGACACGAAAATATCACTTCTCTTGAGATTTTATCATATGCTTTCTCTAGGTCTAGCTCTTGGCTTCCCTCTAGCCTCTTTTCCTGTAGCTGTCTTACTATGAAGATGGCATCAATTGCCTCTCTTCCTCTTATGAATCCATACTGCTGTTTCCTGATCTTTACAAACTCTCTTAATTTCTCATCCAGTATCCTCTCTAAAACCCTCAATCCACGCTCTTTTAGTTTAATTCCTCTGTAGTTAATACCTTTCCTGACATCTCCCTTCTGCTTGTATATATGTAACCATTAGACTCTCCTCCCAGTCCCTTGGCATTACTTCCTCTTCCCATAATAGCTTTTGCTAAATCCAGCAATCATTTCTCCCCTTCTGTACCTACTAATTTGATCATTTCAGTTTGGAGGTCTGATGGACCCGGCGCTTTACCACTTCATTTTACTTAGTGCTCTCTTCATTTCTGTATACTATATCTCAATCACTGATCCCTCTACCCTCTGTGCTTTCCCCATCTCCTCTCTCCAATTTTTAGTATTTAAAAGTTGTTCAAAATACTCTCTTCACCTCTTCTTAATGATTCCATCCCTTGATGACACCCAATTTACCCATATGCGATGGTCTTTTTAAGATGGACGAATTGTTAAAAAGTTTTATTCTTGATGATATAAAAGTTAAACAAGTTGTTAGATATTTTACAAACAGATAGTTTTGCACTGTGATTTTAGTAACTACATATTTCCGTTAAGTATGTCTTTTGTTTTGAACAATGTTTATCTGCATACTTAACTAGGTTGTTGACTTGTTTTATAATTTGTGGCCTCATGTTGCTTTCTTGTATAAGTTGTTCTCTTAAAATTGTTCGGTACCCTGAAGATGACTTTGGAATAAAAGTTGAAAGTCTTGGTACCTCCTTGTTTCATTTTCACGTGAGGATCTCTTATATACTTCACCCACGGGACCATTGTGGAATTGCAATATATATATATATATATATATATATATATATATATATATATATATATATATATATATATATATATATATATATATATATATATATGTATGTATGTCTGTGTGTTTTATGTTTATCATCGTACTTATAATTCATTTCTACCTCCCCTACTATAAATAATTATAAATTTATAATTAAAATATGTAACTGATAATGATTACTTTAGTTATTTTATGAATCAAAGAAAAACTGAAAAACAAAAACAAAAAGAGAGACGGGGGGGGGGGGGGGGGGGGGGGGGTGCGTGGGGGGGGGGGGGGGGGATAACATCAAAAGAACATGTTACAAATACGGATTGTCATGTGAAATATCAAACACTGATACGAGAATATCAATTATTGTTTTGTAACTGATATTTCAGTGAATGAATCATGCACGGATTTCCAAATTTTATCTTTGGATCAAAAGGAATTTCTGCTAATTAAACAGAAAGCATAAAGGTACGTCGTTTGTGAAATAAATGCACGTAAAAAAATTATGAATTTTTGAATTAGTTCTGTAGTAGAGATATTTATCTTAGTTTGAGCCTGATATATAATGCTGCAAGTTAGTTTAATCAGCGGTCAATATAGAAAAATAATTTAAGAGTTAAATGTTGAGAGAAATGTCCGAACATATTCGAGGTAGGTGATTCTTGGATCTTCTAGAGTACTTCTTGTACCTTACTAAAAATGAAATGGTTTCACATGCCATACTGAAAACGAAAAGGCTTCACATGATATACTAATAATTAATATTTTATAAAGAGACTGAGAGTTTTAAAGATATCTTTTTATTAGAAGGTTATATAAAAGAAAGCAAAAAATATAAACAACAGACCCAATATATCTACGGTCTATCCGCTACACGCACCAGTAATGACCCAGATATATTCGTAGACACACGCTCATACCATCTATCTCTCCTCTCTCTCTCTTCTCTCTTCTCTCTCTCTCTTCCTCTCTCTCCTCGCAAAGCTTGCGTTGATTGCATACGCATCGAGAAAATCCCATTTTTCCATAAATTTTTCCACTCTTGTTCAGAGGAGAATTTTATCCAGAGCTTTATTACGGA
>NC_087200.1:194509219-194515953 GCF_015104395.2 Macrobrachium nipponense | reverse complement strand
TCCAGCACTCATGCAGAGGAGTGTTATCCTAGAAACGGCGGACATAGTAAGAAAAATGATGGACCTCCTGAGGAGGCAGGATGCAACCCGGAACCCTTCACTATAAATACCACCCAGTCGAATGGAGGACTATGATAGACCTACATATATATATATATATATATATATATATATATATATATATATATATATATATATATATATATATATATATATATATATATATATATATATATATATATATTATATATAGTATGTATGGTAGTATGTGTGTATGATAACGAACACCCAAGAAATAATATTCATATATTTCTTTAGAAAGTCTACGGCTATCATACGCAATATTTTAACTTATCACAGACCAAAATAAAAAGTCACTTTACGTAGTACATCGGTCAACTCTTAGCAAATGTCAGACCTGTAGAAGAGAAAATAATACCAAGAATTGAAAAGATCATATACAAAACCGATTCCACTGATTGTGCCATTCTTTTTAACTGAATAATAATAATAATAATAATAATAATAATAATAATAATAATAATAATAATAATAATAATAATAATGTTCCACAGATGTTCTACAGGAATAGGGTTAATCTCCTAAGAATAATAATAATAATAATAAAATAATAATAATATAATAATAGTCTACCCAGACCAAACAGTGCGTTTTTTTCCCTTTCGCCTCTGGAAACATTGTTTGTATGTGTGTGTGAATGTGTGTATATGCGTGCGCGCGCCCGTGCATGTGTTTAACCACCCGAAGCCTCCAATCAAAAGTTGTCGACAGCGACGCGCGATATACGAGCGGAATGACAAGAGCAACAACACTCCGCGACCCAGGGCAGTTCAGAGCTCTAAATCAACTGCCTGGAGGAAAGTTCTGATTAAGTAATTTGCGTAAACTCCGTGTTTTTCCGCAGCCCCTTGAATGAGTGATGCGTTTTCATTAAGCTTCCATTCTCTCTCTCTCTCTCTCTCTCTCTCTCTCGTCTTCTCTCTCTCTCTCTCTCTCTCTCGTACCCAGGTGCAGGAGTAAAGAAGAAGGCAGAGGCAATGAAGAAAAGCAAAGTGAAAAGTAGAAAAGGTGCAATCATAGCGCAGGGAGGAGGAGGAAAAGACTTATTTCTAAAAAATGGAAGAACTGGCCAAACAGAAAGGTCTCGTAGCCAACCTGATGAATGTTGTAGAAAACATGTGTGAGAAAACAGATAACGGCATTCTTGTAGGACTTCTTGCCTAGAACCAATGTAAGCCACTACTCCCGCAGCAAGGCAATTGGAATCAATGACAGAATGGGGCGAATATGCCAAGAAAAGGGTGTTAGGTTTGTAAACTTTTGGGACAGATTTGCATGGAATAAAGAACTATATAAAAGAGATGGAATTTTCTTGACTTTGGAAGAAGCAAAATTACTGGGAGACCTTAACGAAAACCTCAAGAAATCTTCAGTGAACTGAACATGCAAGGGAAGAAGTCGGATAGCTCCCAGAATTTGATTAGTAATGCTAGTATACAGACTTCCCACCATACACGGACACTATGACCTCCATATCAAACTTAGAAGGAAGGAGACTGCTAGAATTTGTCAAAAATGTAAAAATTGAATTCCTTCCGCCAATGGGTTGACAAACCTACAAGAGGAGACAACATACTAGACATTGTCCTATCAACAGAAGATAACATAGTGTCTATGTAGTGCATATATATATATATATATATATATATATATATATATACGCACACAAACACACACACATATATATAAACGCAAATTCACAGCCAACGGAAAACTGTTATTAATATCAACTTCAAAATCATTCATTTCGCTTTTCCCAAAGCAATCAAAATCTTGGTGGTTTATTTTTGCATTCCATTCAACTTTCTAACCTAAAACGAGTCTCGTTCATAAACATGTACGTCAAACTCGGTCTGATTCAATCACAAGCACAGTGCAAACCTTTCTAGTGTTTGAAACTAATTCACCTTTTAATTTAAACTGTGATTGTAAATATTTTCAGGCATATTTGGTTTTTTTTTTGGTAAATCATCTCTCTCTCTTCTGCTCTCGTTCTCTCTTCTCGTCGTCTCTCTCTCTCTCTCTCTCTCTCGGCTCTAATGTTTTTAGTTGACTAATACTGCCATTCCTATGAATTCCCTCAGGTATATGTATACTGTCCTTCTTCTCTCCTCTCCTCCTCCATCTCTCTCCTTCTCCTCTCTCTCTCTTCCTCTCTCTACTCTCTTCTCTCTTATGGGTTTATTGCCAAGAAAAGCAATCAACAACAACAACAACAATAATCATAATAATCATAATAATCATAATAATATAATAATAATCATAGTAATCATAATAATCATAATAATCATAAAAATCATAATAATAATCATAATCATAATAATAATATATACCACTGACGATATACTCGGCCACAAACGCATTACCTGAAACCAGGGTCCATATTGCTCTGGTAATCCAGTTAGGACGCATAATTATCCATCCCCCCATCCCCCCCCCCCAAATCACCCCCGTCCCCTTCTCTGATCAATTTCCTTTAGCCTTCCCCTGAATGTCCCCTTATTGGAATTCGGAATTTGGGAATCCGTGATTCCTGGGCCAATTCGATATTGCGGGTGAAATTAATATTATTGATCGTGAAATTTGAATGTGTTGGGTCGTGTGATTCTGTTTGGTAAGATTTTTATTCGGAGGGAATTATGAAAATAATTACGAAAGCCATAGTTTTTATTCAACAGGATGCTGTAATAATAATAATAATAATAATAATAATAATAATAATAATAATAATAATGAAAATAATAATAATGAAAATAATAATAATAATAATAATAAATAATAATAATAATAACTAATAAAAATAATAACTAACTAAAAATAATATGAAAATAATAATAATAATAATAAAATAATAATCATAATAATATAATAATAATAATAATAATAATAATAATAATCTAATAATAATAATAATAATAATAATAATAACTAATAATAATAATAATAATAATAATGAAAATAATAATGGAAAATAATAATAATAATAATAATAATAATAATAATAATAATAATAATAATAATAATAATAATAATAATAATAATAAATTGAATGTAAAACCTAATATAGCACGTTCAATTAACCCCAGAATGGACACAGTTTGAAGATTCGTTTCAAACGTAAGTCCAAGAGAAGGAAATTGAGGCTAAATAATAAGAAAGTGACTTTCCATGAGTTTCAATTATAAGTTGTTTGTCAAATCAGTTTAATGTCCCCTTTATTCGATTAGTTATTTTATTAATAATTAGAAGTCTTCCATGATAGTGGAGGGAGGTTATTAAGGGAATAATATATATATATATATATATATATATATATATATATATATATATATATATATATATATATATATAATATATATATATATATATATATATATCTATATATATCTATATGTATGTATGGTATATATATATATATATATATGTATATGTATATATATATATATATATCTATATATATATATATATATATATATATATATATATATATATATATATACACTTGCATGAGAAACTATGTTTCATATATTCGTGTGTTCCTGCAAATATAGATTAATAAACCATAAACCATAAAAAAAAAATTAATTCAAAGCGCTTCCATATTTACTCATTCCTACGACAGTATTTCCTCTATTCAAATACGAACGGGGAAAGATAAAATATTGATTTCAACCATTTACTGCTTCGTAAAATCGTAACGTCCATAAAGGAAGCCTTTCATCTTACGTCGTTGTAATACTGAATCATAAGATAAACGTTTAAATGGAAATCCAGTGGGTTTACGTAGCCACAAAAGCCAAACGGATTAAAAAGCCATAGTATAACTGGTGGTTAAACAGAGGCATAAATCGAAAAATCCCCCCTCCCCCCAAAACAAACTTACCTCCCTTAATTAGAGGGATGTGGGGGAGGGGGCGTTTGTAATACATCACAAACAACAAACGTATCTGTGAAACTGGTCTTACGCCGCAGACATCAAAGAGCATTTGCTTTTTCCAAAGAATTGGGCAAGATCATATTATTGTCTACAGTTAAGTTTTAATGGAGGACTCGTCCAGCCTTTTGAAGAAAGGGAACATCCTGAAGAAATGAGAGAACTGTTTTCAATACACACCATTTGTTGTTCTTGATTCGGGCATTGTTTCTTGTATTCCACAAATATCGGCGTTTGGTGTAGAGGGTGTTTGGTTTTTAGACAGCGAATAAAGATGCCGAGGATGGCTGTTCCCTGTTTGGCTCTCTTTTGGAGTCGAAACATTGGATTATCCGTCTTTGGCCAAGATGAAAGAGCAGAGGTTTATGCTAATTGTTGATAATCTCGAATGTTTATGGTGGCGATAATGATATCTTTCTTCCCGATGGTCGCGTGTTTCAATTTGGTCTCTCTCAGTAGTGTATTTATAGTATAATTATATATATATATATATATCTATATATATATATATAATATATATATCTATATATATATATATATATATATATATATATATATATATGGCAGAGTGTTTTGAATTAGCATGTAGGAACACGTTGGTTTCAGGAGCTATAAGCACTGAAAGTGGAAGGGTGCAAGCCAAATAGATTACATCCGGGCTAGAGGAGCCGACAATAGCAATGTGACGAACTGCGAAGTGATCTTGGGAAGAAGTCGTGTTAAAAACAACATAGGTTGGTTGTGATGGATTTGAAAACGAGAGGCAGGAAACCCCAAAAGAGCAAGAGGAGGTCCAAAATTTAAGATTTGGCACCTCAAAGGAGAAAAGGGGAAGCAATTGAGGAGGACTATGCGAGAGAGATGTCTGGAAAGGGGGAATGTAGTAGAATTTGGACAGTGTAACAGAGAAATATGTGTTGGGGAAGCAGAGGAACTGGTGGGAAGAACCAGCTGATATGGAGTGTTGAGAGGAGAAAAGAGGTGCAAGAATCAATTAAAAGCATTTAAGGACTGGAAAGTAAGGCATGCAGAGAGTGCAGAGGCATGGTAGATACGGCTATTGGAAGGGCGGTAGAGCAATTGAATGGAAGGCTAGGAAAATTATATCTATAAGATTTCAGACTCTAGGAAAAGGCAGAGTTACAATATGAGTAAATTGAGTGTCATCAAGGGATGGAATCATTAAGAAGAGTATTTTGAACAACTTTTAAATACTGAAAACTGGAGAGAGGAGAGGGCAGAGGGATCAGTGATTGAGATATTGGATACAGAAATGAAGAGAGCATTAAGTAAAATGAAGAATGGTAAAGCGCCAGGTCCATCAGACCTCCAAACTGAAATGATCAAATTACTAAGTACAGAGGGGGAGAAATGGATGCTGGATTTATCAAAAGCTATATGGGAAGAAGAAGTAATGCCAAGGGACTGGGAGGAGAGTCTAATGGTTATATATATACAAGCAGAAGGGAGATGTCAGGGACGTTATTAACTAAAGAGGAAAGACCAGGAAACAGCAGTATGGATTCATGAGAGGAAGAGAGACGGTTGATGCCATATTCATAGTAAGACAGCTACAAGAAAAGAGACTAGAGGGAAGCAAAGAGCTAGACATAGAAAAAGCATACAGTAAAATCTCAAGAGAAGTGATATTTTGGTGTCGGAGGAAGAGGAAAATCGCGGAAAAGTTGGTTAGGCTGGCCGAGCTGATATATCAAAGCATGAGCACAAAAGTAATAATGGCAGTTAGTGAAAAAAAAACTTTGAAGTTAATGTTGGATACATCAGGGGTCAGCAATAAGCCCATTTTTGTTTGTGCTGGTCATTGATGTGTTAAGTGAAGAGATCTGGAATGAAGAGCTGTGGGAGTTGTTGTATGCCAATGATCTGGTGATTACTGCTGAAAATGAGGAGGCCCTACAGAGAAGTGTTGGAGAGTGGCAGGAGTATTTAGAGAGAGGTGGCTTAAATGTGAATGTAAAAAAAAACAGAGGTTTTTGTGAGCAGTGGGTAAGTTAGAGACAAAATGGTAATGCATGAAAGTATAGGCTCAATTATAAAACAGGTTGAAAAGTTTTAATACTTAGGATCTACTTTGAGACTAGAGGGAGGACGTTAGACTGAAGTTGACAGCAGGATAAAACCTGCAAGTGGGGAGTGGAGAGAGGTAGCTGGAGTAGCAAGTGATAAGAAAATGTCAATCAAGCTAAATGTCAAGATCTACAGGACAGTAATAAGACCAGGGTTAATGTTTTTGGATTGGAAAAATGTGCTCAAAGAAGAAATGATGAAGTAAAGCTTGACGAGAGCAGAGATGAGAATGTTGAGTTGGATTATGGGAATAGCATTGTTTGTGAGACTGGAAAAAGGCAGCTGAGAATGCGCATCAGGCAACCGACCCCTTAAGGTAGGGATGGATGGTTGGGAAGAAGAAAGACATATATATATATATATATATATATATATATATATATATATATATATATATATATATACAATGTATATAAGGAAGGGAAAGGACCTCAAAACTTGATAAAAGGGTCATTTATTCCGACGTTTCGTAATGTCTTCATTACATTTTCGAGGGCTGTACAAAATAGATAGCATAAAATAAATTACAATAAAGATAAGAATTTGAGATTTAAAAGTTGCACAATGATTACAAACTTAAAATATTAAAAATACTAAAAAGACACCTTTAAAAACAAAAAACGTAAACTAA
>NC_087200.1:194496719-194504219 GCF_015104395.2 Macrobrachium nipponense | reverse complement strand
ATCCCCCAGAAACTCATTGATCAGCTATTCTCAGGTCGTTACTCTGCCCTGTCCTCCACATTCCACAGGTTACAGAGAATGCACGAACAATATATTAATCAAAACCCTATGTCTTAGATTGCTCGGCCTCGCACCTATAGTGCTAGCTCCCGCTTAGCAAAATTGCTTATATAATATAAAACATTGGCCGGCTTAAAATAAAATAAGAAAAACTGCACGTCTCTGGCATTATAAAATAAAGTCTTATCACGCTTTATCTCCCAATAACACAAAACGCATTTTCTCTCATATTTTCTGCATTAGGATTTTTTGAATATCCCTCTTCGTTTGTCTGCAAGTAGCTGAACAGACAGTAGACTGTAGCAACTGTAGGAAGACGGAATGCCTCCCTCATCGTAGAAGACCTCTCACGGCTTCTTGTAGATCCCCAAAAAACACGCTGTAGAATTCTCTCGAACACCCACGTGGAAATACTTGTAATCACCCTGGACAACATGGCAGCAACCTCTCTGCACGGCTGGTGGACGTCTTGCTGGTGTCGGTGAACTTTTGGGCGTTAGTATGTCAGTCAAGTCTTTGGTCAATCTAAGAAAATTAACCCAAACATACTACTTCTATCAAACAATGATCTCAAAAAGGTCAGAAATACTAACTGAACGTCTCCCAATTAACTCCCTTAATATGACTACTAAAATGATAAGTCATTATCACAACTCTCCTAAGAAAAAAAAACATCAGTTCTCCAACTCAATTCTCCAAACTCGCACATCAGCACACACACACAACTCAGAAATCACAGCAACTCCACGGAATTCTGCACTCACATTTCGAACTCGAATGTGCTCACAAAAAAAAAAAAGAAAGAAAAAATTCGTAACGAGCTCAAGAAAGAAAAGAATCACGTAACACCCAGACCCAAAAAACCCAAAAAAAATTTTCTCTTAAGTTCTGACAACCCACAAAATCAGTAAAAACCTCCAACTTTTAACAGCAAAAACCCCCTTTACTGCTCAATAATTAATCACAATGAGACTTAATGTCAACTCCTTTACGTAAATAGCAACCCTCGAAAAATCACACCTCCCGGTAAAATCAAATCTCCCTTGTCCAAAAAAGAAATGTTATTTAAGCTCAATCCCCAAATCATATCTCTCAAGGAAAAGGAAGAAAAAATAATAAAAAAAAAATAATCACAAGCAGATTTCCCCAATCACAAAATACAAAATACATGTATAATATGCATAACTCCCGCGTTTCCCAAGAAATGCTCCATGTAAAGTTATGGAATTTGCCAGAAAGCAAACTCTCATACTGCGCTTTCGTGAAATGCTATAGCCACATTTCCAGATATTGCAAAAATTCTGATCTGTCACCATCAGAAGAAAAGAATCAGCACAGCGCTCATCACATCGCTTGTCAGCAGAAAAATCACCTGCGGACGCAATTGCTCAAACAACAGCACAAAAATTGTCCAGTCAGACACGTAAGTTTGGAAAACTTCATGATTCTCAAGAAAAAAGGTCTAACTGACACATTTCACAGAATTAACTCCAGGATATGACTAATGTGCACAAAAATTTGTCGAAGACTTATTCTCTCAACATGACTTTTCCCAAAAATTATATTTCTCAAGAATACACACTGTGAACATGAAAAATGCACACATCTCCAAATAATCGTATGCAGTAATGCCACTTCTCTCTAAATAGACACGAAATCAAAAAAAAAAGAACCACAGAAAATTTCTCTTTACTCGAAAAAAAAACTCCCATAACCACAAAAAAAAGGGTCACCCGCCCAAGATTAATTCCAACTCCATTATGAGACACCATATCAATAATAACACCCTCCTGTTATAAAAATATTCCTCCATTTGGTTAATAACCAACCCCCTTATATTATTTCTCTTATTTCTCCAAAGCCACATGTCAGTAGAAAAAAAAAAACACCACTCCAGGAATAGGAGAATAATCACCTCTATTTCGGCAAATACAAAATATTTACCTCTATTTCCACACAATAACTCCATGTGGCAACAAAACAAGGCTCCAAAAAAATATATCTCCAATTATCTCTCCAAATATATATATCTCAATTATAACTCAAATTCTCCAGAGAATAACTCAATGTTATAGTAAAAACTATAAAAACTCTCTCCGTTTAGCATTAACTGCTAAAAAGGGCAAAAACTCGGCAAATAAAACTGTCTAGAAAATTCTAGAAAAAATCACCAATGGTGCCACAAGTCATTATAACAGAACTCCAAATTCACAGTGTCTAAGCAAAGACTTCCCCATATGCACTACGACATAGCCATTAGAAAACTTAACCAAGTTCCTATCTCTCACAAAGTTGTCACAAATACAACTAATGTATTGTGCAAGAAAACTCACAATTTCTGGAACACAAAATATCCAGAGAAAAAAATGTAGTGCCATTACGTATGCAATCAAAACGTGCAAAAAATTCTCCCCTATATTACTCTATAGCATCAAATAGCTAAAACACAAACACTTTCTCTTAAATGACTCTAAGTCATGAACTGAGATAATATTCACACTAACTGGAGAGAAATTCAAATTCACACCCTTGGTAAAAAAAACTTGTGTCAGCGATGGCTAATTTCCAAAAAAAAAAGGAGAAAAGAAAAATCATCGCACCATTAACTATCTCCCGTAACTCACTAGATTGTCAAGCATTATCTGCTGAACTCATAAAAAAAGAAAAAAAAACTAAAACAATGTGTGTTAGTTCTTCCATAATCACAAAGATTTCACCTCCCTTGATAGCATTAAAACACCCACGTATTAGTATATAAAAAATCAGTATCAGAAATATCATTATCACAAAATCACCAAAAAAAAAATTGCTATCATCAAAATCATCAGTATCAGTACAAAAACATCACCAATGTTAATGCTTGTCCATTCTCCAAAAATTCAGCAAAAAACTCAGCAAATTCAGCAAAATTCAGCAAAATTCAGCAAATTCCACACAATTCACAAGATTCAGCCAGATTCATCAAGATTCAGCAAAACTCATCCCCGTGAATCACTGAAATATTCTCCAAAGTTACAAAAACTGAACAAATAATTAACACAAGACTTCTCCCATTAATTCATCGTAATAATTCTCCTTGAATAATTATCTGTAATAATTATCAAATAATCTCCCATGAAATATCTCAAATCTCTCGTAAAACAATTCTCCCGTAATGATAATTATACTTAGGCAAACCTCCCGTGACACATCTCAAGTATAATATTATTAATAATACAATAATAATAACTCTCCCACAGCAATAATTCTCTCGCAAAGGGTGAAATTCAAATAGCATACAACAGTATTGCTGAATCCTATGACATACAATTTCTCCAGCATGCAACACCATGACATAACACCATTGCCACACAACACAGATACAACACCAATCATCGGCATTTCAAAGTAATTTCTCCGACACAATAAAAAAAAAAAAAAAAATAATAATAATCTGTGTATCCCCCTTATATTTGTGTCTTTCAAGGCACAAAGAAACACATAACACATCCCGTGCATGTTAACTACTTTTCCCCTCATTTTCGTAAAAAAAAAAAAAGAAAAAAGAGAAAAAAAAAATCTCTTTTCTAAAAAAAGACTCTACGGGCATTTCACTTCATCAACTAATCAATCAGCTGATATCTTAGCATCCAATGTCAAGGCCAAATCCATCTCCAACACAAAGAAAAAAAAAAGGAAAAGGGGAAGTTCACCCACACTGAGACAAAAAATTCTCCCCCCCTGAGAACAACCCCTCAGTCAAGCGGCAGAACAGAACACCCGAGGCATACACAAGTACCCATCTCGCAATACCCTCCCCTGCACTATCTCTCGAGTGAGGCTAGTGGTACCCATCGCAACTACCCTCCCAAGGGATGCCCGTACACCCTCGCATGCAAGGCGCTCTCTGCAGAAACCTATTGCTGAGCCCTTAAAATTGTGGCCGCTCTGTGTTTCTCTAAGCCAAATCTGCTCATCTAAGCACAGTTCCCATGCATAGAAAATACACTCCTATGTTTTAAACAAAGACGAATGCATACGTCTATTATAAACACGTGCAAATAAAGAAAACACTTCACTATGGGGAAAGAAAAAATTGTTTTGACCTCTTGAACCAATCCCATAACCCTGAAATATTTAAACAAAACCCTCTCCTCCCCTTTGATAAGCAATAGTTCTTTAAACACTCACCACTCCATAATGGGAAAAAAGAACTCGAAATTCTTCGTAAAAATGCGGTAGTGATATAACAACGACCGCCGCACAGGTATCTCGGAACACTCGTCATTGCACAAGCAAAAGTCACACTGGGTGCGCTCACATGCTTCAGGCTGACTCCCTGGAAAAATGCTGAGTCCCATAAAAAAATCCTTCCACCTCCCTTTAGCACAGTTAATCAGACAGACATTTTCTCATTTTTCCACTAAGTAACTGAAAACTAACAGTTTAACGATTTTCCACAATCCCACAAAGCTTTGTCGTTCGAAAACTATCGCTAAGTCACTGCCCCTTTTTATTTTTCTAACTGGCCACTCATATCTCTTCATTGGCGTTCCTAGGCATAGAAAAGCAAGAAAACTTTCTATATCCCCTTTTTAATCCGTCTGCCACCACTATTATATGGGGGAATTATCCCTCCATGCCACCACTATTACGTGGGAAACCGCCATGTATTTCATACGGTAAGCGTGGACACGAAACGGAAGGCAGACCCCCACACACAGGCTCTCTCTCTCTCTCTCTCTCTCTCTCTCTCTCTCTCCTTTCTCTTTCTCTCCATTCTAACAGGTAATGAAAATGAGAGAGTTGCATCATAACATAACGTTTTATTTACAGTAACTAAGTCGATTAACTAAGTAATCCAGTCTTACAGACTAAACTTAAAACAACTCATTGTCAAGTCACCCAAAAGGTCAAACCTTTCCTGGGAACTCTGTCCCACTGAAATCCAGAACCATCTGCCAAAGATACAGAACACCTTCTGGTAGTACACACACAAGTTTAAAGACAAAGTTAATAAAATGGAACATCTTACAAAGATATCAAACAAGCCACCCCTTTGGCTAAAGTAAAGGTAACACTTACCCATTTCCCAACCGATTAAATCACTCACTGATAAATAAAAACACTTTTGTTGGCATCTGCCATCATGGCTTCGCCTTCCTCCCCGAATGTCTGTGCAAGTCTTCCCCATAAACTTGGCATTATGAATAGAAGAGACGCACACGCACATACGAACACACAGTTCGCTAGCGCCTCGCGGTTCTAGCTGAACATCTAGTTTCACAAAGGCACTTTGGGAAGAGTTCATAAAACTGTCGTACATTGATCGACGAACTAAGCATTTTTATCTCACGCCATCCCCCAGAAACTCATGATCAGCTATTCTCAGGTCGTTACTCTGCCCTGTCCTCCACATTCCACGGTTACAGAGAATGCACGAACAATATATTATTATCAAAACCCTATGTCTTACATATATACAAACGCACAACACACACACACACACATTTATAAACGCATATTCACAGCCAAACGGAAAAACTGTTATTAATATCAACTTCAAAATCATTCATTTCGCTTTTCCCAAAGCAATCTAAATCCTGGTGGTTATTTTTGCATTTCATTCAACTTTCTAACCTAAAACAAATCTCGTTCATAAACAGTGTACTCAAACTCGGTCTGATTCAATCACAAAGCACAGTCAAAATTTTCTAGTGTTTGGAATTAATTTCACATTTTGTTAATTTAAACTGTGACTGTAAATATGTTTCATGCATATGTGTGAAATCTCTCTCTCTCTCTCTCTCTCTCTCTCTCTCTCTCTCTCTCTCTCTCTCTCTCTCTCTATGTTTAGCTGACTATATTTGCCTGTTTCTCTTTTGTACTGACTTCGAAAACCATTATGGAATTGCCAGGTATATGTATCCTCTCTCTCTCTCTCTCTCTCTCTCTCTATCTTATGGGTTTATTGTGAAGAAAAGCATACAACAACAACAACAATAATCATAATAATCATAATATCATAATAATAATAACAATAATACCACAGACGATATACTCGGCCACAAACGCATTACCTGAAACCAGGGTCCATATTGCTCTGGTAATCCAGTTAGGACGCATAATTATCCTCACCTGCCGTTTCATATCCCTCCCCACCCGCCCCCCCCCCCCCCCCCCCCCCCCCCCCCCCCCCCCCCCCCAATCAACCCCCGTCCCCTTCTCTCTGTTCAATTTCCTTTAGCCGTCTCCTGAATGTCCCTTTATTGGAATTCGGGAATTCGGGAATCCGTGAATCCTGGGCCAATTTGATATTGCGGGTGAAATTATTAATATTGATCGTGAAATTTGAATGTGTTGGGTCGTGTGATTCTGTTGGTAATATTTTTATTCGGAGGGAATTATGAAGATATATTATGAAAGCCATATTTTTTATTCATCAGGATGCTGTAATGATAATAATAATAATAATAATAATAATAATAATAATAATAATAATAATAATAATAATAATAATAATGATAAAAATCATAACAATAATAATAATATTAATAATAATAATAATAATAATAATAATAATATAATAATAATAATAATAATAATAATATAATAATATAATAATAATTCGTATTGCACTTCCTACATATGGGAGAGATGTTATTTCCGTCTATCATACTTGAACATATCTGGTTCTTAGGGCATGATCTTGTGCCGCTGTTATCATTCCTTCAGTTTCCTTCTTTAGCTCTCCCCTCTGTAGCCATTGCCAATTGTCATCGCTGGCTAGTTCTTTAGTCTGTCTCATGTATTGTCCGTGCATTGGTTTGTTGTGCCAGTCCTCTGTTCTTTCTGTCTTTCTCCTGTCTCTGTTATTTCTGGGTCTTCGTCTACTTTTATTAGTCCTTCTTCCCATGCACTCTTTTAGCCACCTCGTCTTCACTGGTTTTCAGATATTGCCCTAGTGCTCTGTTTTCGATGTTGACGCAGTCCTCTATACTTAGTAAGTCCTCTCCCTCCTTCCTTTCGTGTTATGTATAGTCTGTCCGTATTTGCTCTTGGGTGTAGTGCTTTGTGTATTGTCATTTTGTTTCCTTCCTGGTTTTCTGATCTATGCTGCGGAAGTTTTCTGTTCTGCCTTCGTCCATTCCCGCTATTTCCTGCGCTGTATCTGATTTACCTGGCACTGCCCATGTGTTTTTATGGGCTTTTATCATATTTCCGGCGTTGAGTTTTGACTTGAGTATCGCCTTGAGTCTCTGCATATATTCTTCCTGATCGTGTCCTTCCATCTCTTGGTGTTTTATATCTCCTCCTTCCATTATTCCAGGTATTTGTATCCTGTCTCATCTATGTGTTTGATGTTGCTCCCATCTGGTAGCTTTATCCCTTCAGTTCTCGTTACTTTGCCTTTTTGTATGTTGACTAAGGCGCATTTTTCTATTCCAAACTCCATCCTGA
>NC_087200.1:194469219-194484219 GCF_015104395.2 Macrobrachium nipponense | reverse complement strand
TATATATATATCAAGTAATCAAAGTCCACAATTCGTAAAAGTGTGTATTTAAAAATACATAAAAAACGGGAGCTTTCGTCTACTTGATCAGTAGACCTCATCAGCCGTACTGATTTTCCTTTTCAAAAATTATATACAAAAAAGTTACGAAGGACAGGCAGGACTCTGGAAACGTCCTCCAAGGGAGATAACCACCAAAACAAACTCTTTTAATTATGTTATTCCCTCGTTCAAATGTCTGGCCAAAAGATATATAGATATATATATATATATATATATATATATATATATATATATATATATATATATATGTATATATATATATATATATATATATCAAATCAGGCGTTGACTCAAGGAAAACAGGCAGTCTACATATTTCTTTATTTCAACGTTTCGTAATAACATTATTACATCTTCTTGGAATCTTAACTTAAGATTATTCCCAGATGTAAGAAAAAGTTATTATAAAACGTTGGAATAAAGAAATATGTAGATTGGCCTGCTTCCTGAGTCAACGCCTGATTTTGATGCATTCCTTAGTAGTCACCTGCCTGCACCTTGGTTATATATATATATATATATATATATATATATATATATATATATATATATATATATATATATATATATATATATATATATATTATATATATATATATATATATATATATATATATACATATACATATATATGTGTGTGTGTGTGTGTATGTATATACACTTGCTGAGAGACCTCTATGTTTATATATTTGTGTGTTTTCTGCAAATATGGATTATCATAAACCACCATAAAAAAAAAAATTCAAAGCGCTTCCATATTTATCATTCCTACGACAGTATTTCCTCTATTCAAATACGAACGGGCAAAGATAAAAATATTGATTTCAACCATTTACTGCTTCGTAAAATCGTAGCGTCCATAAAGAAAGCCTTTCATCTTACGTCGTTGTAATACTGAATCATAAGATAAACGTTTAAATGGAAATCCAGTGGGTTTACGTAGCCACAAAAGCGGATTAAGGCCAGATTTATCACTGGTAAACAGAGGCATAAAATCGAAATCCCCACCACCCCAAACCTACCTCCCTTAATTAGAGGGATGTGGGGGAGGGGGCGTTGTAATACGTCACAAACAACAAACGTATCTGTGAAACTGGTCTTACGCCGCAGACATCAAAGAGCATTTGCCCAGACAAAACTGCGCTAGTCTTGTGTCCAAAGAATTGGGCAGATCACATTATTGTATTACAGTTTAGTTTTAATGGAGGACTCGTCCACCCTTTGAAGAAACGGAACATCCTGAAGAAATGAGAGAACTGTTTTTCAATACACACCTTTGTTCTTGATTCGGGCATTGTTTCTTGTATTCCACAAATATCGGCGTTTTGGTGTAGAGGGTTTGTTTAGACAGCGAATAAAGATGCCGAGATGGCTGTTCCCTGCTTCTCTCTTTTGGAGTCGAAACATTGGATTATCCGTCTTTGGCCGAGATGAAAGAGCAGAGATTTATGTTAATTGGTGATAATCTTGAATGTTTGATGGTGGGCGATAATGAATATCTTTCTTCCCGATGGTCGCGTGTTTCAATTTGGTCTTTCTCAGTGGTGTATTTATATAGTATATATATATATATAATATATATATATATATATATATATATATATATATATATATATATACATATATACATATATATAGGGTTGAGAGTTTTGAATTGGCATGTAGGCAACACACGTTTTCAGAAGCTATGGGCACTTGATAACTTATGAAAGTGGAGGGGTGCAAGTAGATTACATCCGGGTTGGAGGAGCGAACAAAAGAAACGTGACGAACTGCGAAGTGATCTTGGGAGAACTGTGTGTTTAAACAACTAGGTTGGTGGTGATGGATTTGAAAATGAGAGGCAGGAAACCCCAGAAGAGGAAGAGGAGGTCCAGAATTAAGATTTGGCACCATCAAAGGAGAAAAGGGGAAGCAATTGGAGGAGGACTGTTTGAGAGAGTGTCTGGGAAAGGGGAATGTAGTAGAATTTGGACAGTGTAACAAAGTGGAAAATTTCTGGGCAGACATAGAGAAATATGTGTGGAGGAAGCAGAGGAACTGGTGGGAAGAAAAGTGGTGGTGGAATAGAGAGGTGCAAGAATCAATCAAAAGCATTCAAGGACTAGAAAGTAAGGCATGCACAGGGTGCAGAGCATGGTAAAGAGAAGAAAGAAAGAGATGTGAGAAAGAGGGTAGATATGGCTATTGGAAGGGCGGCAGAGCAATTGAATGGAAGCTAGGGAAAATTATATCTATAAGATTTTCAAACTCTAGGAGAATGGCATATGGGTAAATTGGGTTGTCATCAAGGGATGGAATCATTAAAAAGAGGTGAAGAGAGTATTTTGAACAACTTTTAAATACTGAAAATTGGATTGGAGAGGAGGAGATGGGTTTTAAAAGCACAGAGGGTAGAGGATCAGTGATTGAGATACAGGATACAGAAATGAAGAGAGCACTAAGTAAAATTTCAAACTGAAATGACCAAATTACTAGGTACTGAGGGGGAGAAATGGATGCTGGATTTATCAAAAGCTATATGGGAAGAAGTAATGCCAAGGGACTGGGAGTAGAGTCTAATGGTTATATATATACAAGCAGAAAGGAGATGTCAGGGACGTTATTAACTAAAGAGGAAAGATCAGGAAACAGCAGTATGGATTCATGAGAGGAAGAGAGAAAATTGATGCCATCTTCATAGTAAGACAGCTACAGGAAAAGAGACAAGCAGAAAGGAGATGTCAGGGACGTTATTAACTAAAGAGGAAAGATCAGGAAACAGCAGTATGGATTCATGAGAGGAAGAGAGACAATTGATGCCATCTTCATAGTAAGACAGCTACAGGAAAAGAGACTAGAGGGAAACATAGAGCTAGACCTAGAGAAAGCATACAATAAAATCTCAAGAGAAGTGAAGCAGAGGAACTGGTGGGAAGAAAAGTGGTGGTGGAATAGAGAGGTGCAAGAATCAATCAAAAGCATTCAAGGACTAGAAAGTAAGGCATGCACAGGGTGCAGAGGCATGGTAAAGAGAAGAAGAAAGAGATGTGAGAAAGAGGGTAGATATGGCTATTGGTTTTAAGGGGGGGCGGCAGAGCAATGAATGGAAGGCTAGGGAAATTATATCTATAAGATTTCAAACTCTAGGAGAAGGCATATGGGTAAATTGGGTGTCATCAAGGGATGGAATCATTAAAAAGAGGTGAAGAGAGTATTTTGAACAACTTTTAAATACTGAAAATTGGAGAGAGGAGATGGGGAAAGCACAGAGGGTAGAGGGATCAGTGATTGAGATACAGGATACAGAAATGAAGAGAGCACTAAGTAAAATTTCAAACTGAAATGACCAAATTACTAGGTACTGAGGGGGAGAAATGGATGCTGGATTTATCAAAAGCTATATGGGAAGAAGTAATGCCAAGGGACTGGGAGTAGAGTCTAATGGTTATATATATACAAGCAGAAAGGAGATGTCAGGGACGTTATTAACTAAAGAGGAAAGATCAGGAAACAGCAGTATGGATTCATGAGAGGAAGAGAGACAATTGATGCCATCTTCATAGTAAGACAGCTACAGGAAAAGAGACAAGCAGAAAGGAGATGTCAGGGACGTTATTAACTAAAGAGGAAAGATCAGGAAACAGCAGTATGGATTCATGAGAGGAAGAGAGACAATTGATGCCATCTTCATAGTAAGACAGCTACAGGAAAAGAGACTAGAGGGAAACATAGAGCTAGACCTAGAGAAAGCATACAATAAAATCTCAAGAGAAGTGATATTTTGGTGTTGGAGGAAGGGGAAAGTCGCGGTAAAGTTGGTTAGGCTGGTCGAGCTGATATATAAAAAAATGAGCACAAAAGTAATAATGGTAGTTAGTGGAAAAAAACTTTGAAGTTAACGTTGGATACATCAAGGGTCAGCAATAAGCCCATTTTTGTTTGTGCTTGCCATTGATGTGTTAAGTGAAGAGATCAGGAATGAAGAGCTGTGGGAGCTGTTATATGCAGATGATCTGGTGATTACTGCTGAAAATGAGGAGGCCCTACACAGAAGTGTTGGAGAGTGGCAGGAGTATTTAGAGAGAGGTGGCTTAAAGGTGAATGTAAATAAAACAGAGGGTTTGGTGAGATGCTGGTAAGACAGAGACAAAATAGTAATGCATGAAAGAAGAGGCTCAATTAGAAAATGGGTTCAAAAGATTAAATACTTAAAATCTACTTCAAGCCAAGATGGAGGAAGTGAGACTGAAGTTGACAATAGGATAAAGCTGCAAGTGGGAAGTGGAGGAGGTAGCTGGAGAAGCAAGTGATAAGAAAAGGTCAATCAAGCTAAATGTCAAGATCTACAGGACAGTGATAAGACCAGAGTTAATGTTTGGATTGGAAAAATGAGCTCAAAGAAGAAATGATGAAGTAAAGCTTGAGAGAACAGAGATGCGAATGCTGAGGTGGATTATGGGAATAGCGTTATTTGAAAGACTGGAAAGAAGGCAGCTGAGAAGGTGCGTCAGGCAACCGACCCCTTAATATATGGATGACGGTGGGAAAGAAGAAAGAAGAACAATATATATATATATATATATATATATATATATATATATATATATATATATATATATATATATATATATATATACATATATATATATATATATATATATATATATATATATATATATATATATATATATAGTGTGTGTGTGTGTGTGTGTGTGTTTGTCGTATGTATGTATACATATATGTATATATTTATAACTTAATTCCAAAACAAAACTTTGAAATTAATACTGATCGTAATTAGACAACATAAATTGAATTTATTCATTTTCTTGAGGGAAATCCTTTTGACCTAGATCCTCAATGAAAATAAAACTCAGACTGGCTTGTTTTTCCGTCTCTTTATTCTTATAGATTCTGCTCAGAGACCCCAACGTCGGAAAGCTCTTCGCAGTAAGAGATCCATTGATTTTCTGTAAAAGATTCCTCTGCTTTTTTAAAAGGTATTGGTTGGTTGTTTGGCCAAGACTTTTGTCCGCCTTAAAATGAGAATGATAGAGGTGGGGTATATTAGAAATTTTTAGTATCTGAATTCGTGTATAACACACACATATGTGTGTGTCTGTATTATCTTTTACATTACATTACAATAAAAGGTTATCTATCCTTATAAAAACAAGAAATCTCTACTCAAGCAATTAGGAATCTCTTACAACGGTTAAAGATGAAATGTGCAAATTTAAAATTTCGAGCAAAATAAGCGTCTTTATTTGCAAAGGTTCTCACTCACGGTGTCTGACTTGTTACGTGTATGCGATGAGTTGCCTGCACGCAAACGTAACCTTGCATACGCCTCTGGTCTAACACCCAATAGTTTTTATTTCGAGCAGCGGTTCTGGGATCGTGCATTCGCATTGAATATTGGACGTCCGTAATAAAGCTCTGGATAAAATTCTCCTCTGAACAAGAGTGGAAAAATGAAAAATTTGGAAAATGGGATTTTCTCGATGCGTATGCAATCACGCAAGCTTGAGAGAGAGAGAGAGAGAGAGAGAGGAGAGAGAGAGAGAGAGAGAGATGGTATGAGCGTGTCTACGAATATATCTGGGTCATTAATGGTGCGTGTAGCGGATAGTACCGTAGATATATTGGGTTGTGTTGTTTTATATTTTTTGCTTTCTTTTTTGTAACCTTCTTATAAAAAAATAACTTTGAACTCTCTGTCTCTTTATAGAAAATAATTATTAGTATAAACATGTGAAAGCCTTTTCATTTTCAGTATGGCATGTGAAACATTTCATTTTTAGTAAGGTACAAGAAGGTGAACTCTAGAAGAAGCCAAGAATCACCTACTCTAATTTGTTGGGACATTTCTCTCAACATTAACTCTTAAATTATTTTCTATATTGACGCTGATTAAACTAACATGCAGCATTATATATCAGCACAAACTTAAATATAAATATCTCTAGTACGAACTAATTTCAAAAATTCATAATTTTTTTTACGTGCAATTATTTCACAAAGGACGTACCTTTTATGCTTTCTGTTTTATTTCCAGATAAATTCCTTTTGATCAGAAAATAACATTTGGAAATCCGTGCATGATTAATTCACTGAAATATCAGTTACAAACAAATAATTGATATTCTCGCATCACTGTTTGATATTTCACATGACAATCCGTATTTGTAACGTGTTCTTTGATGTTCACCCCCCCCCCCCCCCCCCCCCCCACCCCCCCCCCCCCCCCCCCCCCCCCCCCCGCTCTTTTGTTTATGTTTTTCTGTTTTTTCTTTGATTCACAAAATTACAAAAGGTAATCACTATTCAATTTCATATTTTAATTATAAATTTATAATTATTTATAGAAGGGGAGGTAGAAATGAATTATAAGTACGATGATAAACTGGAATTTCTACAATATTGTGTCCTTAACAAAGTAACGCCAAATTTTGTTAAATTTAAATTATATAAGAAATCCTTGTATAACACTCATTTCTATTCCGAGTCCATTGTTACCCTTTCTCAATATGGAGAGTTTCTTGTAACAAAATACTATTAACAAGCTGTCCACTGCTAATCATACTCTCTATGAAAGTGTTACTAACGAACTATCTAACCTCGACCGTTACATTTTCACTTGCCTGTTTAATAAATGTATAAATTCCTTTGTTTTCCATGTCCAAGAGGTTCACGAGAGAAAACTACGTAAAATAGGTGTTTCTGTTCCTAAATTTAAGCAAGACTATAAAACTGTGTTAAATTTCTATAACTACTCCCTATCGAAACGAGAGGAATTCCTCCTTTCTCTTGGTTTGGATTTTGCTTTGCCATGTTACAGACCCTCATTTGTACAGTTTTTTGGAAGTCTAGAGTTCCTCTTTTCCAGATTGATCAACCTCGATCTCAACCTTGATGTCCCTAACTTTCGATCTAAACTTCAAGGCCTAGCACATAAAACTTATACTAAACTGTCTACATATTGGGCTCCTTTTTTTAAAAAGGAAGACATGAATATTCTCAAATCGCTTGCAAAAAATAAGGACATTATTATTACCCGTCCAGACAAGGGTAAGGGAGTTGTTATTCTCAACAAGGATGATTATATTTCTAAGGTGGAAACAATTTTAAAATGATAATTCAAAGTTCCTGAAGTTGGGAACTCCTGAGTTTTCAACCACTGTTTAAAATATGAAGATCGTATTAACCGTTTTCTGAAAAGCTTAAAAGACCGTGGCATTATTACTGAAAATACCTATCAGTCCCTATACAGCTCGGGGTCATCGTATGGTTTTAATGTACGGCCTTCCGAAGGCCCACAAAGATAATGTCCTCCGTCCTATCTTAGCGTCTTATAATAACGCCAATTACAAACTGGCAAAATATCTAGTTCCCATGCTTGCCCCCTTAGCTGGAAATTCTTATAACCTAAAGAATTCATACGAGTTCAAAAATTCCATTCTTGCTCAGGGACTCGGACCTTATTATGGTAAGCTATGACGTAGAGTCATTATTTACAAATGTACCTGTACAACAGACCATTGATATAATTTAAGTAAGCTTTTTTCCTACGGATGAGTCTCTTTTTTAATGGGTTCTGTAAGAATGATTTTAGGAAACTTTTAGATCTGGCGGTGCGGGACACCGTTTTTGTTTTTTAATGGTTGTTCTTACTCGCAAATTGATGGTATGGCTATGGGCTCTCCTCTTGGACCCATCTTTGCCGGTATCTTCATGTGCTCGCTGGAAGAGCAAATGCTTGATTCTTGTCCCCTTAGTTACCATCCACTTTTTTATAAACGGTAC
Organism: Macrobrachium nipponense; assembly: GCF_015104395.2. Classification (NCBI taxonomy): domain Eukaryota; kingdom Metazoa; phylum Arthropoda; class Malacostraca; order Decapoda; family Palaemonidae; genus Macrobrachium; species Macrobrachium nipponense. The sequence continues at coordinate 194,476,368 of NC_087200.1, read as the reverse complement.
GTTGACGACACGTTTGCACTCTTTAGAAGTCGGTTTTGACGCCGAGAGGTTTTAACTTCATCAACTCATTTCACCCTAACATCAAATTCACCATTGAACACGAAACCAACAATCAGTTGCCTTTTTTTAGATATTTTAATTTTACTTACGCTCCTCCCATGGCTTCTCAACTTCCGTTTTTAGAAAAAAGACATTCACTGGTCTTGGTACAAATTTTTATAGTTTTTGTTCTCTGATTTTAAGATAAATGCCTTATTAACCATGCTTCACCGAGCCTTTGCTTTGTCTTCTAGTTGGCAATCTTTTCACAATGAAGTCACGTTCTTGCAAAAATATTTTAACAGCAACTGCTTTCCCACCCAGTTGTTCTTTAAGCATGTCTCCAAAATTTTTCAAATAATATTTTGTTCCAACGTCATCCTACTCCTCACGTTCCTAAATTACCGTTCTATGCTAGCATTCCTTTTATTCACAATACAACTTTATATAAGGAACTCACGCTTTTAATGTCTGGTCATCTCCTGCCATGAAAATCAAAATTATACCTACCAAACCACTGAATATCGGTAGCCTTTTCAACTTCAAGGACCGTTTGGATCCATTGATGACCTCATGTGTCATTTACAAGTTTACTTGTCCTCGATGTAATCGAGGAACCTATATGGGATCGACACATAGGTTACTTAAGGTCCGAATCGGACAGTCATAGAGCTATCAGCTATAGAACTGGCACTAAGCTTTCGAATCCGAATTTTCCAACATAAGGGATCATACCGATAAATGTAGGTATTCGATCCAGTACAAGGACTTTCAGGTTTTGGGCAGAGCTTCCAATCACAAGGTTTTAACAATTAATGAATCTTTGTTTATTAAAAAACTGGTCCCCTCACTGAACACCATGCCACGTCTACACCTCTTTACCTCTCGTGAACTGCTTTCGTTTTGGTTAGTCCTTCTCTGTCTTAACACTCAACGGTGGTGGTCCTTATTTGTGTTTTTAACTGTGATTGTTTTATTGTTACTTTACATGTGTAGTTTTAATATTGTAGCTTAATTATTTTTGTACTAATTAGATATTGTTACTTTTTAGCTTGAAAATGAGGCCTGCTGGTGGCTTCGAAACGTTGCAACTTAATAAATATGAGTTCCTTTGACCTGTTGGTGTGCTTCCCCCTACCTTCATTGTATATCTATATATATATATATATATATATATATATATACTATATATATATATATATATATATATATATATATATATACTATATATATACGTATATATATATATATATATATATATTACTATATATATATTATATTATATATATATATATATGATATATATATATTATATATATACACTACCTAAAACGAAAGGCGATATCCTCCGTTCCCTGCAAAGGATCTGGAGAGGGCCTCTGTGGGGGGTTTTCTGTGTTGGATTTCAGCAAAGGATTTCTATGTAGGATTTCGGAGTTGGACTCCTACTTAGGACTTCTGTGGTGTACTTCCACGGAGGACTCTGTGGAAGACTTTTGCAGAGGATTTCTGCCGACGACTTCTGTGGAGGATTTCTGTGTAGGTTATATGAAGGACTTCTGAAGTAGACTTCTGCAAAGGGTTTCTGCAGAGGCCTTCAGTGGATAACTCCTGTAGGGGACTTCTCTGCAGGATTTCTTTGTCGAAAATAATGATAAATATAATAGTCTCTTGATATGAAAACAGTGTAGGTCATAACATCCCTTAATTTAAGGTGCCTTAAACATGTGAACTAAGTAGATCCTAATTCCGTTCTATATAAAATCACTATGGAGCCTTGCAGTAAATATTCTTTTGAATATGAGAACAAAGTAGATCCTAATTCCTTTTTATATAAAATCACTATGGAGCCTTGTAGTAAATATTCTTTCGAATATTAGAACAAAGTAGATCCTAATTCCTTTTTATAAAAAATCACTACGGAGCCTCGTGGTGCATATTCTTTTAAACATAAAAACAAAGGAGATCCAAATTCCTTTTTATATAAAATCACCATCGGTCATTATAGTAAATTTCTTTTAAATATAAGAACAAAGTAGATCCTAATTCCTTTATATAGAAAATCATTATGAAGCCTTGTAATAAATATTCTTTTAAATATGAGAGCAAAGCAAAGCAGATCCTAAATCCTTTTTATATAAAATCACCATGGATCCTTGTAGCAAATATTATTTTAAATTTGAGAACAAAGTAGATCCTTATTCCTTTTTCTATAAAATCGCCATTGAGCCTTGTAGTAATTATTCTATCAAATATGAGAACAAAAGTAGATCTTATTTTCCTTATATAATATCATGATGGGCTTTCTATAGGAATACGTTCCAATTTCTCCTTGGCAAGGGAACATGAAAAATGACATGTGAAGCAGAGGAATGTAAAAGAAAGCCTTCATTGCAAAAACTCACGTTTCTTGAAGATTGAAAAAAAGATAGGCAAGCAACAGACTGAGGCAAAGATCTGATACTTTCCTGAAACGACCCTCGTGACTGAATGAGTGGCACTTTGTGTCAGGAACATCAGCCAGCGCTTGAGACATCAGTTGTCCCAGGTTTGGCAGGGTGATGTCGGTTTTTGAAGAAAAATAACAATAAAAAAATAATAGTGATAGTGCGTCCTTGTCTTCAAAAGAAGCAATCCTTCCATAATGGAAAATTACTGATACAAATATAAGGGCAAAGGTCGCCTGACTGCACACTATTTGCTCCTCAGTTTTCTGAACTGATGCAAACATTTATACGTACAGACACCGACGAACCTTCTGCTTACGTATTGCAAACATAATTCATCATTGGCCTTACAGTTAAAGAATTAATGTATCATTGACAGCCGTACAATTGTTTTGCATTTCCTCGTGAGGTACATCTTATTAGGGGAAATGGTTGAATGATATATATATATATATATATATATATATATATATATATATATATAATATATTATATATACTCATATACATATACATAAAAAAGGGAGCCCATAAAAGCGTCAAAATGTATAAAGTTAATGCTATATTTCAGAGACAAACTGTCCCCCTCTTAAGCGTCTGTAGAGGGAGACGGTTGGTATCTGAAATACAATAGGAACACTAGACACGATCCCAAGATTCCTGGAAAGGAGTCTGGAAAACCTAGAGGCTGAAGTAGCTCCAGGACTCATGCAGAAAGAGTGTGCACATAGTAAGAAAAGTGATGGACTCCTAAGGCGGCAGAATGCAACCCGGAACCCCATACCATAAATACCACCCTGTTCGAACTTGGAGGACTGTGTTAAAATATGATAATAATTAATATAATAATAATAATAATTTTGAATTACATTCTCTAGTACGTCAACTTTCTCCCCAGACCAAAAGGAATTCCTAGAGTAAGTGTATTACACCTACTATATCAAATCAAAGAATATTTGGTGTCTGATTCACATTTTCTAGAACACGCCATTATATATCTTCAATTAGTGATGATGATTCAGCTCTCCTAACTATTTTTTTTTCTCCAGCTCAGCCTTCTACTCCTCCACCTCCTCCTGATTCTCGTTATGATTCTATAAAAGAATCGTCCTTATTCTCTCGATAATATGATCTTAACAATCCGTAACACCAAAGGGGATGGAAAGGGAAAATGTTGATGTCAGCTCTTCCTAAGATAAGTTTTTCTTCAGATATATTGATATTCCTCAAAGGATTTGATCCATCCTATCGGAATTCCGAGCATAGATGAGGGTCAGGAACTGTATGTTTTTAGGTTAACACACGTAATTTATTGAATTGATTTTTCAAACGGTCTGTATAATGGTTGGCCTCATGATTAGGTACAGCTGATGCAGTTGCAAATACTCGTAACTGTGATCTGTCTCGTTATGCTTTAGGCAACTGAGTCTTATATATATATATATATATATATATATATATATGATATATATATATATTATATATATATATATATATATATATATATATATAGTAAACTAAAGCTGGGTCTGTTTGTTTTGGTCAATATTGATGTAAATAAATAGTTGAAGTTTAAGATGTTACAGAGATGCTATAAAATCAGATCAGAAGAGATCTTGGTTTGAGGTCATAGGCAATATATATATGCTTAATTGAGCAGCTGTCCTACTTATAAATACACTAGAAAATCCTCACTACAGATCACCGAGTCTGCCCTTGTATTTAGCATGAAAATATTATTGATAAACAAAATTGCTGAAGAAACTGTTTACATGCCATTCAACCACTCAGTAATGTTTATATTAAGTTATTAATTTTCATTGAAATGAAACGTATAACAAATCTTATTGACAAATAAAAAGGAGCAATTTTCCTTATATTTAATAAATCGAAAGGTTCTAAGTAATAAATATATCATACATTCACTTTTCTTTGAACTAAATCATATGGTTAATCTTCTTACTGTCAAATGGACTGGTATTCTTCTCTTGATGCTTAAAGCAAAGCTTCTGAGTAATGCCTATCCTATCCTGTCATATTTCTTTGAACTAAAAATGAAAATAGAAAAATGAAATAGCTTTCTTTTGTCTACACTTAAGTCAATGCTAAGTAGACAAATGAGTTTAATTACTTGTTTTGACTCTAAGTAATGTGTACATTACCCTATCATTTCTCTTTGACCCGAAACATGATCAATCACCTGACAGAAAAATGAAATAGCTCGTTTTTGTTTACACTTTAAAAAAAAGATTCTCAGTAGACAAATGAGTTGGATTACTTGTTTTTACTAAAAAAAATTCTGATTAAAATCATTTATTTTCCCTGTAGGATGATAAAACTCACAGAGAATATGCGTTATTATAATGCTAATAATGCCTGATAAATTCATTAGCCTGTCTTGATTAGTGTATTTTTAGCAAATATTTTTACGATCGGCACCCCTCCAAAGTGGAGACTATCCTTAATTATCCTGTCATTATTTTTTTAACTAAAACATATGATATATTTCCTTACATAGAACAAACCGTTTCTTAGGATTATCCAAAAAAAAAAAAATGGAGATCTAGTCTCGACAATCCGAACCGTGCACCAACCTTCGGCTTCTCATCTGTCCAGCAAAATTGTTTTCTCCCCCCTCTCTCTCCTCTCTCTCTCTCTCTCTCTCTCTCTCTCTCCAGTTTAAACATTCCTCTAGAGAGTTGCTGGAACACTCGTTCCATGCTTCGTCTCTTTCCAGGAAATTCTCTCAGGAAGGCGAGCCCTGGAGCAGAGTTAATCGTTTCAGTTGGGAGGTCATCTTTTGTACTGTCATTTTCAAGCCTTACTTCAGTTATTATTATATTATTATTATTATTATTATTATTTATTATTATTATTAGTCTTGTGACTGAGTAGTTTTTTCTAAATTATATTTATTTTTTCACTTATTATTATTATTATCTTTTTTTTGGGGGGGGCGGTGGGGTGTCTATCACAATCCTCCAATTATAGTGTGGCGTAAGCTGAATTTTGAACGATTACAATGGTAGTTAGGAAAACTCTTCAACGCAATTCACCAAATTTATTATACCCATTTAAGAGAAGTAAAAATGTTATAAATCATCTATTCGGATTGCTTGAAGGAGGTTATATCTAGGGGTAATTTCCAAACTAATTTCAGCTTTTCCAACCTCACCTGTATAAACAACAAAAAGGAATATATAAAGATATGGTAAAAGAAAGGAAATTATATAAATTTAATTTGAGAAAAGTATATATCAATAAATCGTAGATTGCATATATAATCTATATAAACTTAATAAGCAATTACCGATAATGTTGGGAGTGCTCGCCAATGTAAGAAAAAAGTAATTTACCATCGGACTAATCCACTTCAATTAAACATATGGATAAATGATATCCTGGAAATGAAATACATTCCGACATCAAAATAATATCATTAAGCTATAAATATGCGCAATATAATTTAATAGAATGCATTCACTATAACATTCATCCTTCGAATTAAATCTAATATAAAGTCTTACCAATAATATAAATACGAAAGATGAACGTAGGCTTATAACCCAGGACGACCTAGCTTCACCAAATATACCTAAGCGAAAGTACTGTACAATTAGAACAAATAAATATGATGAGCTAATATCAAAATTAGTTTAATAGTACACAATATATATATATATCTATATCAGAGAGGAAGGAATTTATTATCATATTGGTGCTTTGAAGGCTTAAGGCAACGGATAATGATTACCATTAGACATTAAGAAACCCCTAACAATGCTTGGTTCTCACCTTTATCCATGCAAGCTACGAGACGAGAAGAGTCGAATGCCCTTGAAGTTTAGTCTCATGACGAAGGAAGCCCAGAGTCCAAATTAAAGGAAGTTAGTTCATGTTGAATAACTTCGTAAATGTGGAAACTCTTAAATCACGTAACTCAACCATGGTTCGATGAAATAGCAGCACAGCACAAATTCAGTAGGAATAATAATCTTGTAGCACAAATCTAGCTGCTAAAATCTTCGTGTCCAAATACTGCCAGTGAAGCTATTGACGGTATGGTTTGCTGGGCAAGACTGAAGTGGGTATATCCATAAACCTCCCAAGTAAAGAGAAAATGGCGTAATTAGAAGGATTGTTAGCTAATTACTTAGCTCGTAATAATAATAATATATATATATATCATCATATATATATATATATATATATATATATATATATATATATATATATATATGTGTGTGTGTGTGTGTGTGTGTGTATATATGTATATATAGATATATCTATATATATATATATATATATATATATATATATATATATATACTATATATATATATATATATATAATATATATATATATATATGTATATATATATATATATATATATAGTATATTATATATATATATATAAATATAGGTGTATAGATATATCTATATATGTATATATATATATATATATATATATATATATATATATATATATATATATATATATATATATATATATATAGATATATATATACTATATCTATTCATCTATATATATATTATGTGTGTACTTGTGTGTTTGTGTATGTATGTATATATTGATAACGTAATACGAAAACAAAACTTTGAAATTAATACTGATCGTATTAGACGACATAAATTGAATTTA
>NC_087200.1:194462586-194467586 GCF_015104395.2 Macrobrachium nipponense | reverse complement strand
TCCTTGCATTGGTTTGTTGTGACATTCCTCTGGTCTGTCTTTCATTATCACGTCTCTGTATATTTCTTGCTCTAAGTCTACTTTTATTAGTCATTCTTCCCAACCACTCTTGAGCCACTCGTCTTTAGTGATCTTCAGTGGTTTTCAGATATTGTCGCAGTGCTCTGCTCTCGATGTTGACGCAGTCCTCTGTGCTTAGTACTCCTCTTCCTCCTTCCTTTCGTGTTATGTATCGTCTGTCTGTATTTCCTCTCAGGTGTAGTGTTTTGTGTATTGTCCTATGTTTCCTAGTTTTCTGGTCTATGTTGCGGAGTTCTGCCTTCGTCCATTCCACTACTCCTGCGCTGTATCTGATTACTGGTACTGCCCATGTGTTTATGGCTTTTATCATATTTCCAGCGTTGAGTTTTGACTTGAGTATCACTTTAAGTCTCTGCATATATTCTTTCCTGGCCGTGTCCTTCATCTCATGGTGTTATTATCATTATTTTTATTATTATTATTAGTCAACACACTCTGATCTCTATGAACCACACAGTAGGCCATTACTCACTGTGATGTGGGGATTTCGAAAGCAATAAATCATCAGGATGACTCCGTTTTCTATGAAAAGGACTGACTGTGATAAACTGCCTCCATTTATTTCTGTGCGCGTGATTCTAAATGCTAAATCAGTTTCGTTTTACCCTGCCTGTCAGATTTTGTATTGAGCTTAACTTAGCCTTAAAGAGGGCCTACTATAATGATCGAGATATAAATGGTGATAAAAGTATTATAATTGCTATTATTTTAATTAATGTAACGTAATATTGATAATAATGATAATTCTAAAACTCAGACAACAACAATAGCAATAATAATAATAATAATAATAATAATAATAATAATAATAATAATAATAATAATAATAATAATAATAATAATTACAATCTGATGTTCATGGATGACATCAAGCTGTATGGTAAGAGCATCAAGGAAATAGATACTATAATCCAGGCTGTAGGATAGTATCTGGGGACATCAGGATGGAGTTTGGAAAAGAAAAATGTGCCTTGGTCAACATACAAAACGGCAAAGTAACGAGAACTGAAGGGATAAAGCTACCAGATGGGAGCAACATCAAACACATAGATGAGACGGGATACAAATAGCTGGGAATAATGAGGGGATATAAAACACCAAGGGATGAAGGATACGATCACGAAAGAATATATGCAGACTCAACGCGATACTCAAGTCAAAACTCAACGCAGGAAATATGATAAAAGCCATAAACACATGGACAGTGCAGTAATCAGATACAGCGCAGGAATAGTGGAGTGGACGAAGGAAATTGCACCCATAATCATAGGAACATTAGGCACAATCCCAAGATCCTTGAAAAGGACCCTGGAAATACTAGTTGCCGAAGTAGCTCCAGGACTCATGCAGAAGAGTTTGCTACTAGAAACAGTAAGAAAAGTGATGGACTCCTAAGGAGCCAGGATGCTGCCACATTATAAAATACCATCCAGTCGAATTGAATGACTTTGATAGAAAAAAAATTATTATGATAATGATAATTATTATTATTTTTATTATTATTATCATCATCATCATCATCGTTATTATTTATTATTATTATTATTATTATTATTATTATTATTATTATTATTATTATTATTATTATTATTATATTGTCTATGTCACCAAACATCTAGCTGGTCTATTTCTCATAACTGTCACAGAGGCCAAGTTTATGACCCTACCACTCATAACAGTTACATCAAGATAACTTTCGCAGATATGACTATCTCTGTCTGTCTTCTTCTCTCTCTCTCTCTCTCTCTCTCTCTCTCTCTCTCTCTCTCTCTCTCTGTGTGGCCTTGGAAGCAGGTGGTTTCTGGTCAGCCATCTGCGATGGCTCCATCATACTACTAAAACACGTACGATTTATCTCTTGCCCTATCAAATATTTCGTATGGCGCCTTGGCATCTCACGTGGTCTCTTATGTAAGTCAGAGGTCTTTTAGCATATATATATATATATATATATATATATATATATTATATATATATATATATATATATATATATATATATATATATATATATATATATATATATTTATATATATGTATATATATATATCTCTATATATATATATCTCTACTCTATATAATATATATATGTATATATCCTATATAATATCTATATATATAATTTATATTCGTATTCTATGTCAATGTCATAATTTTTTGTTTTTGCCATAGTTTTATGCTAATTTTTTGTGGTATATCGCTGAAAGAAACATGTAATTTATTACATAATGACAAGGTCTATCAATAAGAGAGAGAGGAGAAGAGGGAGGAAGAGAGAGAGAGAGGAGGATAGAGAGAGAGAGGAGAGAGAGAGAATAGAGAGCTAGGAGATCGGTTCCCGTTGCTGTTTGCTGCTGGAACCAGCCAAATGGATTTCAATATTCATTGTTGATGGATGGAACTAGAGAGGAAGCTGGAATATGCATGACCAAAGACCAAGAGGTCAGCTCAGGCCATCTGGTCTGTCTTGAGGAATGGCAAATCCCTTGCCATAACAGCTTCTCCTCAAACGTGGGGAGAGAGAGAGAGAGAGAGAGAGAGAGAGAGAGAGAGAGAGAGGAGCAAGGTTTTCGTGAAGTCCTTAATCTCTGCTTTCGTATATTAGAGGTGTAATTAACTAATAGGTATCAAATATATTATTTTTCTTTGCGTATTGTGACTAATCATTCCTCGTGTTTGTAGGGAATAATTCAATCTCGAATTACCTGGATTCACCTTATGAAGATATTCACTGCGGCTGTGGGCCTATACTCTGTTTTTTTCCATCTGTCCATTCGCCTGTGGTGTATTTGTATGGTAACGGCGTCCCGGGCTTTTAGATAGTTACATTCAGCTTACATTCAACGATTATAATAATATCCTATTTCGAATATGAAACGGTGTAATTCGCATACAGTAAATTATTAAAACACTTTCCAGTTGCAAATGTACACCCAGATATCCTTTTATTTACCTAAAACGTACACAAAGCGTAACTATCTAAAGCCCGGGACGCAGTGTTACCATACAAAAACACCACAGGCGGATGGACAGATGAAAAAAAACAGAGTATAGTCAAGATCTTTTAAATCTACTCATCATCAATCATCCAGGTGCCATATCCCCGAGGATGTCAGCAATCATGGCTCGCCATTCCTCTCTATTTCCGGCTCTCTGCAGCAACTCAGCTGCAGACATTCTTCTTCCAGTCATTCTCACCAATAAATCTACTCACAAAAGCACAAAAAAGATTGGCCAAATCTTTGACGTTTCATCCTTACACTGAACGACTTGGTCACGTGTGCACAAAGAAAATTGGATAATTAATACATAGCTGGTTGATCCGTTTTTAATTATGCCTTACGCCAGAGAAAACGTTCATGCATGTAAGCTCCTGTAAGTATGGTAAGGCTTTAAATGAAAGCAAATGGCTTGGTATGAGATCCTTGTTTCTTTTCCATCGACGCAGTTGAAGCTTTATGCTGATGTAGATTAGGACAATCTGTCCTGTGCTCTTGTTCATTTATTACCTCAATATCATCAAGAATGAATATTTGGAAGGCTAGATTTAAGTCTCTTTCAAGCCTCAAGTATACGTATCAGGAGGAGTATACGTAACATCAGGGCCCGGAATAGGTTGGAGGAAACTAGGGAAGGAATAATAGATAAAAAAAAATTCCCAAAAGAGAACTCCACAGAGAATCATCTTGTCATTGTCTTTTATCTTTACTTTTAGGTTGTTCATACATTAAACAAACGCATTAGTAATAACCATTATAGTAATAAAATCAGAGTGGATCTTCTCGTTCGTCCGCCCCGGGCAGGGTAGATAGGAGACATGACAAATCTACCCTACTCCTGCAAACCTGTTTGTCCTCCCCGAGTGAGGACTGGGTAGACAGGTGATCGGGAAATTGGGAGACATGACACATCCACCCTCCTACAGCAAACATGTGTGTCCTGCCTCGGTGGGGTGGAATGGGGTCGGTAGCGGATCGGGAAGGTGGGAGACATGACACATCCACCCTCCTACTGCAAACCTGTGCGTCCAGCATGGGTAGGACGGAGTAGGTATGGCGATCGGGAAGGAATTGGAAACATGACAGGCAGCGCCGGGTTCCAGAGCAGTGTAGCACGTGCCATCAAACTCGTCAAGTATGATTAAGGAGATGGAATACTGATGAGAAATCCACAAAGAAAAACTCTCCTGAGACCATTGCAACAACGAGCCTATATCTCGCCCTGTCCTCCATCTTACACAGGTCCCCTGAAAATGACTCCTTCGGACTGATTTACGTCCGTCACTTGGGACAAGACAAGACTTTTGTAAACGACTCCACAATGTCGTAATCAGAAAGGCAAAGTCTCCCTTTGTGTACGTGTGTGTACCTTTTTCCTAATACACCCCTCCTGCTATTCAGCGCTGGGCATTGTTGTGTTACTTTTAAAGTAGGGTTCTAAAGATGAATGTGACCCAGGATTAGATTAAAACTGGTGTTCCTGTGGTATAGTGTTCTCAGGAAGGAATGTACTCGTCAGGGGAATTTGGAATTTGATTTACCTGTGGTTATATTCATTTGCTTTTATCTGATGTTTGTTGCAAGGAGTTACAACGATTAGGATGTCTCAAAGACTTGTTAGGTCCATCCTAAGAGGAGACATCGTGTGCTCACTTATCTCTAGGAGCAGGATTTACTGTTCATTCACGTTGTCCTAATGATTCTGTCTAACTTTTTTTTAAACTTGTGAATGAGTAAAGAAGTTATTTCATTCCAGTGTATATTTCGAGAAGCATGACGTGGATTAAAACAGCTTGTAGTGACAAAATATTGCTGTATAAAATGCACCATTATAAACTTTCCACCATATTTTAAGATTTTTAGCACTTTTATATCTCTCTCTCTCTCTTCTTTATATATATATATATATATATATATATAT
>NC_087200.1:194445086-194450086 GCF_015104395.2 Macrobrachium nipponense | reverse complement strand
AAAGTAAGAAGAATTGGACGTAGGGCCGGACTTAAAAGAATGAGAATGTCGGATAATAGATTTACGAGAATAATAATAGAATGGGTCCCTAGAGATTGCAAACGAAGCAGGGGAAGGAATAGAATACGATGAATTGACGAGCTAAGAAAATTTCCAGGTATAGAATGGCATAGAAAGATTATAAACAGAGGGGAGGGGAAGGACATGTCTGAGGCCTTTGTCCTGCAATTGACTAGCAACGGCTGCTGATAATACACACACACACACACACACATATATAATATATATATATATATATATATATATATATATATATATATATATATATATATATATATATATATATATATACATACTACATATATATATATATATATATATATATATATATATATATATATATATATATTTATATATATATATATATATATATAACGAATACCACGGGAAATGATAGACAGGAAATCCAAGCGCTTTCGTCTTTATTCAGACATCGATGTCTGAATAAAGACGAAAGCGCTTGGATTCCTGTCTATCATTTCCCGTGGTATTCGCTTATTTATGAAGTCACGTGCATCTACTGTGATTTTTTAAGCATATATATATATATATATATATATATATATATATATATATATATATATATATATATATATATATAACAGTTTAAAGAATATAAGTAAGGCTGGATATATCTCGAAGCCTTTCGACATACGACGTTGCATCATAGCATAGGGACGGTCGTTGCCATGGCAACACCCTACGCTCGTCTTGGAGATCGGTTTATTAATACAAACCATTGTAAATGACAAGGTCAGTTTTCTGGACGTCACTAATTGTGAGACTGTCCTCGAACTTATCCTTACTCCGAATGTTCTTATCTTTGGGCATCAAAGCTTTCTCTGGTAAATATTTTAATTCTCCTTTCCTTTCTCCTCTGAATCATGGGAGTGAATAATCGTCTTTATTGTTGTAGGTGTTTTAATGTTGCTGATTAAACCAACAGTTACACACATGCATATATTAGGTGTAGACCCTCTCTCAAACATGTCTTGTTGAAAATAATTGCTGCTTCAGCTCTATTAATTTTATATAAAATCTTCTCTATTTTCCTTATGAAGGATTTTTCGGTGTTGCTTGCCCAATTTGAGCAAAAACCAGGAAAAATAACCTTGATAAGGAAAATTGAGACAACTCGTTTATAAAAAAATGGAGCTGGAAGCAGCAATCCTTTTCAACAAGACACACACACACACACAACACAACACATATATATTATACATATATATTATTATTATATATATATATATATATATACATATTACATATATATATATATACATATATTTAATTATTATATAATATATATATATATATATATATATATATATATATATATATATAATATATATATATATATATTAAGATCTCATAAAAACATAAAATGGGACTCCTATTAGATGGAAATTCTGTGTTACATTAACACTTTTACCAGTCATATATATTATATTATATATTATATATATAATATATATATTATATATATATATATTACAATTACAAATATCATTTAACATTATAAGAAAACGTAAAGTACCTAATCACGTCATGATATTTCTGCTAAGCATCATCCGAAGTACTTTGTTATTCAGATCCAGACGAAAGGTCACAGCTAGTCTAAATGTCAGGAGTTTTTGGGTAAAAGATCTTCTCTCTCTCTCTCTCTCTCTCTCTCTCTCTCTCTCTCTCATCTCTCTCATCTCTCTCTCTCGCTCTCTCACTTTTTTTTGGATCAGACAAACGTCTCTTAGAGATTCATGCAATGCAAACGCATTATTACCCCCAAAAAACAAATCACCTTGTATTTTTAATGATTGTGACTTGTAAGTCAATTATCCTTGTGGAATTGTCCCCAGTTGAATCGGGTTCATAATAATAATAATAGTAATAATAATCATCATAATATCCATCATATCATATATATATATATGTGCTCGCCTCAGGCGTCACGTGATATTTTGAAAAAATCGTTCAAAAAAAAAATAACGTCATCGCAATGATTGCAGCAAAATATATTATGTATTGATGATGATTTGTTATGTTATATGATGTTATTATTTATTTATTATTATTGTGTAATTTTATCCATCCTAACTAAATCCACTAACTATCAGTAATAATATGACGAATATTTACAGCAAGATTCATCTACTGTTTGAGAGAGAGCCAGATAAAAAGTGAAAAGAAATATATTCTGGAGACATACTGCTTTCTCACTTTTACCCGGATATCTTTGGATTTTTTTTAACAATGCACTGACTCAATCTATGTCTTGAGTAAGATGACCTTTTTATATGAACAAATGAAAAGGGCTGTGTCTGTCTTTTCATCTTTTGAATAGTTGAACTTGTACAAGAAGGGATATGTATATATTATATAGTTTTCTATTAGAAAACGGGATACGTTTCAAATATAAAAGGGCCGTTAAAACACACTGTATTAACGCTAAGGACTATATTTCGGTGGACTTATTTCCACTCTTATCAAGCACTACTTGATACCTAAATACATACATATATCTCATTGCATACATGCATACATGTGTTTACATAAATACATACATACAATATCTAAAAACATACGTATAATATCTCATTGCACACGTGCAGTCATATGTTTACGTACATGCATACAAAATCTAAATACATAGAATCCTACAGACATAAAATATACATACATACATACAAACACACAAGCACCAAACACTCCCAGTTCCATGCGGGGATCCGAGTACCATGTAATCATCTTGATTGCTATTTACGACACAAAGTCTGCCTTATAAATCTTTTTATTTTTTATTTTTTTTATATATTTTTTTTGCAGAATTCCCACGGATACCTGAAACCCTGATGTAAAACGACTTCAACATGATAAATGGCACCGTTCCTCGGCGAAACACTTGCGAGTTTATCCGCATAGTAACTGAAAACCACGCTCGCTCCCGTGTTCATTTAGTTAATGTAGTTTCAGAAGCAAGTGAAAGATATATAGCAAAATTCATGAACAAGAGAGAGAGAGAGAGAGAGAGAGAGAGAGAGAGAGAGAGAGAGAGAGAGAGAGAGAGAGAGAGAGAGAGCACTCAGAGATTAAAGAACTTTGGCTCTCAGGAATGCTCTGGTAACATTGATGAAGTTAGGCAATAGAAGAATAGTAACCAAAATGATATCAAGATGTCAGGAAGGTTTGGGAATGCTCCAGTGATAATGATAATGTAAGAGAATGGAATGTTTTTACTTAAAAATGACATTGATAGGATCCTGGGACCATTCGAGAATATCCTAATTTGACTCACGAATGAAAGTCTAAACCATCAGTGAGAAAATCTTTACTACCCTTATAGAATTTCACTTCCCAACCTAAAAAAAATAAATAAATAAAGAATAGAACTCACTGACATATTAATTATCATGTGTAACTTGGTAAAGTTTGACTGAATTCTCTTATATTTAAAAGAGAACCTCAGGGCTTGTAAAAGGTAATGAACAAAACTCAGGAAATGCCATAATGATATAAAGATATTAATTAACTTCGAGCATTCAGCCATGAAGACAGTGAAAAGAGGGAGTTTCGAGTGGGTGGACAGCAAGAGAGAGAAGAGATCCAGAAATTAAAGGTAATGAAGTACACACAAGTTAGCTCAAAGAAGCAGTTCCTCGTTGGACGAGTCGGTTACATGCTCGACTACCTGTTCGGTGTCCGAGTTTGATTTCCTGTTCTGCCAACGCAGAATCAGAGGAATTTGTTTCAGGCGATTAGAAATTCATTTCTCGATGCGGTTCGGATCCCACAATAAGCTGTAGGTCCCGTTGCTAAGTAACCAATTGATCCCTAGCCCCTAGGAGAGCTGATAATCAGCTCAGTAGTCTGGTTAAACTAAGAAGCAAGAACTGGAGAAGTTGGACAGGAAGACTGAAGAATGGAAGAGGAATGGAGGTGAAGTAAAAGGCTAAAAAGTGAGTGCAGGATAGGAGCAGAAGGTACTGCACTGCCCTTACGTATGGTATAAGATTAATGAGAATATATTCTGTCAGGTGAATGAAAGGAAATTATGATTGGATAAAAATTACAATGGTTACTTCATTATGAAGCAAAAAAATACCATTCTTCAACAAAAATGAAATTTCGGACGATTATAGTAAATACAAATCCGTCTGCTCGTAGTTATAATTGACACATGGAAAAAGAATCTTCACAGATACCATAAAGATTCATAAAACCTAAAATTGAATCGCTTTCCCATTCCCAGTCTTATGTAAACAACTCTATTAATATAATCATTACAGAATAAAATGACTCTTAATGAGCAATTATAGATTTTGTTTGATGTTGATCAGGTCCCGGGAGGGTAATCAATAAGCCTGAAAATTTTTTCCATATGATGGCCACGTAACAAGGCTTCTTTGTCGACCCGAAATATCGCGTTTAGCTTTCCTTAAATTCTAAATTTTCTCTCTTTATACAAAGCTCATTATGACTACTGCCTCATTACTGCCAGGGGCTTATCATTATACTTATGAGCACTTCATTCGAGCCCTTCTTAATTCCAGCCCTCCCCCCACCACCGCCACCACCCTAGTGCTACGCTAAGCTAAGCGAAGTTCTCTCCTCAGTTTCGGCAGAAAGGAGCTTTTTAAATGTCTGTAATTTGGCGTGGTTTTAACGCCCTACCACTCACCCGAGGATCCTTTCGTGACGAGAGGCCCTTTGGCCAAAGGACCTCCTTTGTTTCAGACGTAATTTGAAGGGTCAGAATGAACAGGTTAATTCGCCTTTGTTTGAGGCTGCATAGGTGGTTCTTCTGGTATTTTTTTAGGAGGGTATTTTTTGGTCCTGGGAGACACACCACCCCCCCCCCACACCCAACCCACCCCCAGTTGATTCATATATCCTACATCCTTAGTCTTGGATCCTTATTATTATGCTTTTGTGATTAGGTAATT
>NC_087200.1:194426865-194444586 GCF_015104395.2 Macrobrachium nipponense | reverse complement strand
AATCAAAAGAAAATGAAAAAAACGGGACTTGGAAGAAAAAACCCTATTAAATATCAAGCAAAACCCCAAAAACTATTATACTCATATGCGAAGAAGATGAATAAAAGAAGAATAGAAATAGCCCTCTGAGAATTGAAGGGAGATTAACGAATGAAAAAAAAAAGGAAATTTGCAACATACTGGCAGAACGATATAAGAGAGAATTCACCCCTAGAATAGATAATGAAGATAATGATATAGAAGTAAGGACGAAAATAGTGAATATTTAGCTGACATAGAAATTAATGAAGCTGATATTGTGCAGGCAATAATGAAATTAAAAGTGGAGCTGCTGCAGGGCCGGATGGAGTCCCTGCTATTTTGTTAAAGAAAAGTAGTTCATTCTATCGCAAAGCCACTTGCAATATTATTAAGACAAAGTGTAGATACAGGCAAGATTTATGATGAGCACAAATTAGCATATATCACCCCTACTTTCAAAAGTGGATCAAGACTAGAGGCAAGTAATTATAGGCCTGTGAGTCTAACATCACATATTATGAAAGTGTATGAAAGGGTAATGAAGAAAAATATTATGAAACATTTAATCAAAAAAATAATTTGTTTAATATAGGACAACACGGTTTCGTACCCGGAAAAGTACACAAACCCACTGTTAGTCCACCGTGAGAACATATTCAAAAATATGAAAAGCGGAAATGAAACAGAGTGGTTTATCTAGACTTTGCAAAAGCTTTTGACAAAGTAGACCATAATATATTAGCAAAGAAAATTAGAAAAACACAATATCGTAGATAAAGTCGGAAGATGGTTAAAAGAATTTTTACACAACAGAAAACAGATAGTTATTGCAAACGATGAGAAATCGGATGAAACCAAGGTAATAGCCGGTGTGCCACAAGGTACGGTGCTAGCTGCAATATTGTTTGTTATTATGATGAAGACATAGACAGTAATGTTAAGGATTCGGTAGTGAGTAGTTTCGCTGATGACACAAGAATAAGTAGAGAAATTACTTGTGATGAAGATAGGAACGCTCTACAAAGAGACCTTAACAAAGTATATGATTGGGCAGAGGGTAAATAGGATGGTATTTAAACTCTGATAAATTTGAATCAATAAATTATGGAGACAGAGAAGGAGAGCTATATGCATATAGGGGGACCTAATAATGAGACAATCACAAATAAGGAAGCAGTTAAAGACCTTGGTGTGATGATGAATAGGAACATGTTATGCAATGATCAAATAGCCATTCTGTTGGCAAAATGTAAAGCAAAAAATGGGAATATTGTTACGGCACTTCAAAACAAGAAAAGCTGAACACATGATTATGCTTTATAAAACATATGTTCGTAGTCCACTTGAATATTGCAATATGATATGGTACCCACACTATCAAAAGGATATTGCACAAATAGAGAGTGTACAAGGTCCTTTACAGCTAGAATAGAAGAAGTTAAGGACCTAGACTACTGGTAAAGACTACAATCCTTAAAATTATATAGTCTAGAAAGGAGAAGAGAACGCTACATGATAATTCAGGCATGGAAACAGATAGAAGGAATAACAGAAAATATCATGGAACTAAAAAATACAGAAAGAGCAAGCAGAGGTAGATTAATAGTGCCCAAAACTATACCAGGAAAAATAAGGAAAGCACACAGAACATTAATCACTACGCACCAGCATCGATAATGCAGCGGTCTATTCAATGCGTTGCCAGCTCATCTGAGGAATATATCAGGAGTGAGCGTAGATGTGTTTAAGAATAAGCTCGACAAATATCTAAACTGCATCCAACCCAGACCATCCAAGATTGGAAGATGCAAAATATACCGGAAGATGTACTAGCAAACTCTCTGGTAGACATTAGAGGCGCCTCACACTGAGGGCCGGACCTGGGGGCAACCCGAACGAACTGTAAGGTCTGTAAGGTAAGGTCTCTCTCTCTCTCTCTCTCTCTCTCTCTCTCTCTCTCTCCATCTGGGAAAGCAAAGTTAGTTGATGCCAAAACAGTTACTCTCTCTGTCTCTCTCTGGGACTATAAAATTAGTTTAAGCCGAAACAGTTGCTCTCTCTCTCTCTCTCTCTCTCTCTCTCTCTCTCTCTCTCTGGGAAAGTAAAGTTAGTTTATGGCGAAACAGTTGTTCTCTCTCACTCTCTCTCATTCTCTCACTCACTTACTTCCCATGCCACTCACATCCCCTAAACTCCCCGTCTCTCTCTCCTTCACTCCCTACCTCACTCTTCCTCTCTCCCTCCCTCTCAGTCAAGTTCAGTATATGACGAAATCTCTCTCTCTCTCTCTCTCTCTCTCTACACACACTCACGCCCACCCACCCACACACACACACTCACACAATACCCACACCCAACGCCCATTCACTGATCACATATCAAACGTAAACATCAGGCCTTTGCAAGACGTCGTCGATACAATTCCTAACATCCGTCACTAAACCTACCATATCAATCCTCGGCCCAAATCCTTAAGTCAAATCCGTAACTAGTCCAGAACGGAATCCTTTAATCTGTGGCTACGGAGCGTCAACATCATTATCCTAATTGGGGGAGGGAGAATTCGACAATGGCTGTCGACAATGGCTGTCGACAATGGGGTCGACGTAGGTCGAGTTCATGAAAACACGATTCCATTGTGTCCTTGCCCTGGTGTGTTTGGGTCTGTGATATTGCACGTCCCATATCGTAGGCGAAGAGAGGATTGTTAAATTGGCTCATTAATTTATCTTGTTATATTCAAAAAGTGATTTTATTTCCTTTTGATTAAGGGAGCTTTGACATATTCGTTTTTTGTCATTCGTTCAAGGTTACCATAACAAGAGCAAAAAACTACAATAACGATAATATAACTAGCCGTTATGGTCTTTGTGAATATAGTATCAATTTTGGCTGTATGTTTGTATGTTCATTTGTAAAATTTATTTGTTTTATTACATAAGAATACTTGGTTAAATGTTTTTTCTCTCTTGTTAATTCGAGGTTATTATAACAAGTGGAATAACAACTATAACAATAAAGTCAGAGATATATAATCATTTTGGCTGTATATTAGTATTTCTTTAGCAAAAGTAATTTGTACTTTTGACAGCTCAAACAATAAAACCACGGGTTATTTGTGCTATTTACAAATGAAATATAAATCTTGTATACTTGTGCGTGGTTTAGTAAAAGCAAATTTTTCTTTAGATTACACAGGCCCCCTGATGGATTCCTTTTTTATCATAACACATGGAATAGCAGCATATATTAATTAAGGGAGCTTTGAATCCTCCTCTTTGATTTTGTTATTTATCCAAGGTTATTATAATAAGAGGAGTAACAATAACTTTAATAATAATAACACTAATTTTATGTTTTGACAATTTACTTACATTTTTACCTATTTTTTTTTTAATTAATTTCATAGTTTAGTTTTTTATTTCCTAATGACTGATTTCTTCTTTCTGTATTTCCTGTTACCGTCTCCTACTTCTTCCAAATGAGCACCAGATTCTTTGGAAGCTTGAATTTCAAGTCAACGACCTTCACAGGCCTGGTCGATGATGAACAGTGTTCATCTCATATATGTAAAAAAACTGCCTAAACGGCGATAGAGAAGTCAAGTGTCCTTCAAGATAATAGCCCCATTACCATCAAAGCCCTCCTAAGAAGGGCTTGAACTATCTGTTCTTCTTAGCAGGACACACACCAATAACTGGTATTCAAACAAACGGGTCGATACAGAAGATCTAAAACCCTACGGACAATGCCCACCAGATTTCAGTTACCATTGGCGGTAGGTAAATTCCTGTGATTTATACCAGTATTGCACCAGCTCCGGTTTTTTTTTGCCATGCCCCTAGTTTAGGTTAGGTTAGGTTAGGTTAGGTTGGGTTTGGTTAGGTTAGGTTACTGCTTCTCTAGATTTAGGTGTGGAAACCATAGTGAGATCATTTTCAAGGAAGTTGTATGGTTAGTTGTTAAGATTTGCCATCCGCTTTTTTTCAGGGAAAGGTACCGGTACCTGGTTACATCTCGGCAAAATGCTGGCGGTACTGTGTGACTAATAAAGAGTGTATTCGGTTTTAATAAAATTATACCTTAATTTGAGACTATTTTCCGCGCCGGGAATGAACATCGTTGAGTTACTGGGAATATGCAGTAACCCTGAAAAATTAATTATTAGAAAAAAATTGAGAAAACTATATAAATTCAATGCAGCTGATGCAGCAATAGCATTCATCATTAAATGTAATAATAATAATGATATTAATAATGCATATCAAGACAGAATGCAAAGAAGACAGAAGACGAAACTTCCTTAGTATGGCGGATGGAAAAATAGATGAAAATCAAGGGCACTAGAATCATGGAATATACACTGATAAATTTCTCCCTACAGATGTGATTCTATCTGGGACCTATGAGGTTATTCAACGCTGCAACTGAAATTGAAGGTAGAAAGGTTTGAAAGGCAGTTGCCCCATGAAACAAGTGTCAGGAGAGGGTGGATAGCACGATGGAAGAGATAATATGAATGGAGGTACAGTAAAATGAATGAAAGGTCGTTGCAGCTAGTGGCCAATGGGACGCTGCAAAGAACCTTAAGTTAAAGAGCTTGCAGTGCACCACGTGAGGTTCACTGAAGACACTACCACCCTACACGAATATCAGGATAGGACTTAGGACTTCTAAGAGCCACTTTTGCACCTTTTATTTCAGACTCGATTTCAACTTCCTTTCCTTTAATTTTGCTGTCCAACCTCTCTAGCTATTACATCTTGGTGTAACTGCGGGGGTTTCTCCAAGTTCAACCTTCAGACACTCGTACTTCACCTGTTTAATATTCTTTTGGATCTATAAATTTTGCTGTCCAACCACTCAAACTCTCTCTTTTCACTGTCTTGAGCGGTAAAGCGAGAATGGCCCAAGTGCTTCGTTTGGCAGCTTAAATTTCATAAATAAATATAAAATATGCTTCTGTAAACTGTTCACCTTGCATACTCAGGAAAAAGGCAATTAGCTTGAATTCATATCTGTTGTAAAAAACTTCATCACTCGCTGGTACAGTGGTAAGTGTCGTGGCATGCTGCTCAGATTTCACGGGTTTGCGCCTCCCCCATGGCGGTGAAAAATCACTGACTGCATCATAATCAGTTACTGGTTGCAGGTGGGAGGTTGAACCACATATTCTTTGGAAGCTTGAATTTCAAGTCAATGGCTCCTTTGGTGAGCTTGTTCCTTGTGAATAAGTTACGTCAACTGAAACAAGTCGTGATTCGACCTCCAGCTTACTGGAGACGCGTGCAAGATTTTCCCCCCTCGATATAAATTGTAGACATATTCCTAATTGTACGTAAATTAAAATGTCCTAAAATCTACGGTCAAATAGAGCCTTGTTTCACCAACGAAAATTAAAATAAATAAGTTTTATTTTATCTGAGGTAATCATTCGGTCACTGTTTAACATGCACATTATTTACATTTTACATTTTCATTCTAACAAATAAATCATAAATATCATATCCTAAAATTCCTGTATCTTTAACTCAACGCGAAACACCTTTTTCAGACCTTTTTAGGCTTCTCTATAAACCTTTCCTAACCCCCAAAACAACATTAACAACAAAGTAGTTTGTAGGCTTACTCCCGGAGTAAGCGATAATAATAATGAGATTGATCCAAACGTTAAAATAATAAAAGTTGGCTTTCCCAAGCGTTAATATTCTACTCAATATTAGAGGTCCGTTTGCAACTAGATGCAACTCGTTCGTTAATATTTTCATAAAACGTGAAATATTTCAGTGGGAAACGCATTTAGCCCTCATGAAATAATATTGTACCTAAATTTAGCGGTTCATATTCGGTGATTTAGTTAAAATACATACATAACTAAGAGCGGTATTAACTTACATCCATTTCCATGTTTAATATTAATTCACTGAACAATAGAGCATTTGAGCGAGTAGATAATTGAGAGTACCATAAAATAACTAAAAAAGGTTGCTATAGTATTCAGCACCAAACAATTACTTGCTAATTCAGAGCACAGACTGTGCGGAGACTTTTTCCGTACTGGAGTAAATAGCTAAACTGACGGAAAATGCGAATTGGCAACTTTGCTGCATTCAGATTGCATTATTTGTATTTAAAAAATTTAAATAATACGCGTAGTCTGCGTCCTTTCACCTATCTATGCAAGCTTGCAAACACAACCATACACACCCATACACACACACACACACCCATTATATATATATATATAAATATATACTATATATATATATATATAATATATATATATATTTATATATATATATATATATATATATATATATATATATATATATATATATATATATATTAATGCTCACTATATATATATATATATATATATATATATATATATATATATATATATATATATATATATATATATATATATATATATATATAGTGAAAGAAAAATAGTTTTGTCTAAATCATATAAGCAGCTACTAATATATATTAATTTTTCATATTACTTAACAATAAAAAAAATACACTTGATGGCGACGAATCATCCTCAATAAACAAATAAAGAAACATGAGAATATTTATCACTATTTAAAACATGAAAAGATAAGATATACTTAGCTTCAGGAAGCCTTGATAAGGTAATCATTTCCCTATAAAACATAAGCTTCAGGAAGCCTTGATAAGGTAATCATTTCCCTATAAACAAAAGCACGCAGCTGTTACACCGACCGAGATTTCGGAAGTTTTGATATTTATAACGATACCGGAAGGGAGAAACGAATTGCCTGTCTGGAGTCGAATAGTTTAGCAGAAATTTATTCCCAAAAATGTATTCGCTAAGTTTTAAGCGTTAGTCTTTAGCCTCTGTAATCCGAGCTCGTTTTCTGTTAAAAGCCCGTTTTCTATGGCTTGTCTGTTCCAACTTAGATAGATGATCTTCTTGATTTCGTACGGAGGGGAACAAGGAAACAATGATTAAAATGAATAATAATCGTAGTTAGAGGTTAACTGTATATGGAAAGAATTGAAAATAGTATTCAGGACAAAGGCCAAGACCTGGGACACGTGAGATCATTCACCAATGAACGGGAAATTGAGAGTAAAAAGGTTTGAATGGTACACTATGAAACAATTAGGAGAGGGTTGCAAAAAATATTAGACAGCCTAAATTGCACCTCGTGAGGCGCACTGACGACACCACCACCCTACGGGAGATGACCGTATATACTTTCAGAAAATTAATTTTATCCCTAATAATAGATTTTGTGAATGTAAGAAAATATAATAATATAAAGGAATCAAACGGACCAGAAAAATGTTGGAAAGTTTTAGTTCAGGAAGCCATGCAAGAATTACCTACTGATATTTTCAAAAATCATATCCTCGAAGCTGTTTATAACATACTCTGCTTTAATTATGGTTCTTACAACAAAAGGCCCTAAAACCTAAATTAGCCCAGTACAAAAAAGGAAATTGAAAAGCGAGGAATAAACCATGAAAGAAAAATAACAAAGGAACTTAAACTAAAAAAAAGTTCTGATGGATAATTTAAGATTTTTCAAATTATTTGCATATGTTAGTTGTGTACACAAGCGCTCAATTATTTCTTTGCTTATTTATTGATTTGTTAATAAAAAAATAAGTAATTCCTTTTTTATTTTTCCCATTACCTTCTGTTATTTTTTTCTGATGCACAACATATTCTTTGGAAGCTTGAATTTCAGGGCAATGGTGCCTGCAGCATTGTTTCATATGAATAGGGCTCATCCTCTGAATAATAATAATAATAATAATAATAATAATAATAATAGTAGTAGTAGTAGTAGTAGTAGTAGTAGTAGTAGTAGTAGTAGTAGTAGTAGTAATAAAACTTGTGATGATGATGATGATGATGATTTAAACACCAAACAGAGGTCATTAAGGAGGAAATAAAATAGACAAAATATGGTATTAATCTATACTCGTTAAACAAAGGCATTCGCTTCTAATTAGTGAGTGTTAGATACTTAGATATTCATCAGAAACTTCACGCATCTTATATTGGACTCCTTATGTCTTAGTTTTATAACAGGTAATAAATGTGCTCATTTCTGAGGATAAGATGGGGATCTAACCTTAAGAGAAAGCATTTCTTTAAGTATATATATCCTAAATACAAATTCATCTAATGAAATGTTTTGACAGGAATGCTTGTGACATTTTAAAATAACGTGGCATTTTTCATGACATTTCATATAACTGACTAATGAACGCTTGATATAATCAGAGTCGAGTATCCGTGACTTTTAAGATGATACCATAATCTTTGTACAAATCATAATTCTGTATAATTTTGTACCTATATCTGTAATGTTTATAAAGTTTATCTCAAAATATATTGTTGGAGATAAGATTAAGTTTACGTATCCAGGGATATTTTTGTGAATGAAAAGGGCTGTCTATTTCCTGACTTATCTGCTTCATCTACGAAGAAAAACATAATATATGCATTTAAAAAATCACACAAAGGAACAGTAATTATGGAGAAACAAATCTAGTCATGTTTGCGCATAAATATGCTATTCCTAAAAGCTCTCTGTAAAGATTTATTTTAAAATATATTTCCACCCATACACAACTGTGGATTCTGTTTCTCCATTCCATGTCTCATGTTACCGCGAGTCATTCTTAATAACTCGATTACAAATTAAACGCTGAACAAAGAGACGGTCCTCAATAAATCACCGAGAATGATTTGTGTGAATGACAGATGGCAGTCGAGAGAATATTGTTATCTTTGTGGTGGGAGATATTCAGACTTTGATTGATGATTACTGATAATGCAAAGGAAAAAGAATCTTGGCAGATTCATTCCCCAAAAATCACGCTTCAGGAATGTTTCTTTGTTTATCTGTATGAGGAAATGTCTCAAGAAAAAAATTACCGTTGCAAAAGTGTTTGCGTTCAGCCATAAGGGACCACTGCTATAAGGCTTGTGATACTATTGTATATTTTGAAGATTTTAGAGTTGTATCTACAGGTTTAGAGGTAATTAAAAGTATGTGTGCGTGTACATACATACATACCATAACATATATATATATATATATATATTATATATATATATACAAATATATATTATATGTATATATATATATATATATAGTATATATATATATATATATATATATATATATATATATATACATATATACAATATATATAATCCTTAAATCCACGGTAAAAACGTAAGTGAAACACGGACGTGGAGCAAGTACTTTCGTAGAATATACTACAAAAATACTTGTTCCAAGTCCCTGTTTCACTTACAGTGGATTTAAGGATATTTAAGGCTATGTAAGTATGTATGTAATATATATATATATATATATATATATATATATAGATATATATATATATATATATATATATATATATATATATATATATCTCAATAAAGTCTCTTTACAGAATAAAAAATATTTTACAAAGCCACTGATGAGATATTTTATCCAGATTTGATTTATGTACTCAGCAGTTGTCCAAGTTTTTATCACTTAGCAATTTTGTATTTCAGGTACCCTGTTGATGAAAGAGGTACTGTTAAGTGTACCCCTAAAAAAATGGCAGTTTGTCATGGTTTACTGAAACAAAAGATACGCAGACCCAGCTAAACTACGGAACTAAGTATGACAGAGATACGCCGTCACGTAAGTCAATTCGTGCATGGCACGAGAAAAATATGGAGACAGCGATAGTGTTTGGATAAAGGAAGGAGTGGACGACCAAGAACTCCCGGGGAAAACACCGATCGTGTAAGACAAACCTTTGATCGTTTTACTACAAAGTCCTCCCGTACTGCTGCCAGACACTTACAGCTACTACGTTCAACAGTGCACGAAGTCCTATACAAGAACTTGCAATTGTACTGTCCCAAGCAGAACCTCATACAGTCAATTATGCCAAATGATAACCCAAGACGAAAAGAGTTTGCCGTTGACATGCTGGAACGAATGGCCGAGGATAAAACGTTCTTCAACCGAGTTTTAGTGAAAAATCAACCTTTCGCGTTTCAGGGAAATATGGACACACAATGTTAAGAATCTGGGGAACAGAACATCCCCTTGTGACTAGGGAACTTCACCGAGATAGCCAATGTGCAATCGAATCATTGTCCCATTATTCTTCGAGGTATCATCGGTTACTGCAGATGTTTACCTTGAGTTTTGACTGAATGTGTGACACCTCAACTAAACGACCTTAACCAACCATCATTTTCCAGTACACATTAGGGACCACATGTTCGTGGGTTCTTAAATTCACCAGATTTCTCTCTCTCTCTCTCTCTCTCTCTCTCTCTCTCTCTCTCTCTCTCTCTCTCTCTCTCTCTCTCTCTCTCTCTCTCTTCAAGCTCTTTCCCAAAACTGATTAATTAAGTCTTCGGTTTCCGCAGTTTCCATCAAAGCCTCCAAGTACTCCCAGGCGAGTCTCGATTAGTCTCAGCGAGTCCGAGGCAAGTCTCGGTCAGTCTTAAGTGAGTCCTAGGCGAGTCTCAGGCGAGTCCCAGGGTGAATCTCAGGCGACGCCCAGATAAACCTCAGAAGAGTCTCCGATGAGTAGTGCCAGCCTTACCTGGACGTGTTTACAGGTAAATCAGGGGAATCTCAGGTGAGTTTGCAGTCTCAGAGTCCCAGGTGAGTCTCAGAGTCTCAGCGAGTCTCAAGTGAGTCCCAGATAAATTTCAGGTGAATCTCTGGTGAGTCCCAGGGGGGTTTGCAGTCCCAGATGAGTCCCAGGTAAGTCTCTGTGAGTCCCGGGTGAGTCCCAGGTAAGTCTCGGTGAGTCCCAGGTGAGTCCCAGGTTAGTCCCAGGTTAGTCTCAGTCTCTCAGGTGAGTCTTAAGAGTCCCAGGTGGGTCTCAAAGTCCCAGGTGGGTCTCAGAGTCCCAGGTGGGTCAACAAAGTCCCAGGTGGATCCAGAGTCCTAGGTACGTCTAAGAAAGTCCCAGGCGAGTCTTTAAAAAGAGTTTCCGGTAGTCCTTAGAGTTCTAGGTGAGTCTTAAGAAAGTCCCAGGCGAGATCTTAAAGAGTTCCAGGTGAGTCTTAAAGAGTCCCAGGTGAGTCTTTAAGAGTCCCAGGTGAGTCCCAGCTAAGTCTCAGCTAGTCCCAGCCGAGTAGTGCCAGCCTTACCTGGCAACCTTTACAGGAATGCATGGAATAATTCCTCGCCTTCCTTCACCTGGTGCAAAATTTGCACGATTGTTTATTCGGCCTGATTGCTCAGGTAAATGGAGGTCATTGCAGATTCATCACTGATTAAATATGAATCGCGTTCTTCCGCTGATGAATTCGACACCCCTCCCCCTCCACCCCCGCCCCAACACCCACCCACGCCCCCGGAAAAATAATCCCCCTGCCAGGATTACTATATTTTTTCCGAATTCGTGGAGCTGTAATGGGATTTATTTTTTTTATTTTTAAGTTTTTTTTATTTTTAATTTAAATTTTTATTTTGACTTTCACTTTTAATTTTTATGCTTCTTTTGAATGCTGCTTAATTTGAAATGTTTATAAAAGTTACGTTACAAGGATATAGGTCACCGTAGCCTTAGTTTGAAAATTTCTGTGAATAAATATGAAACAAAAGTTTTTCAAATGTGATATTTCTCTATGTATTGCTGAGTAATATCCTGCAGTCTCTATGAAAAGAAACTAATAGAGGGGAGCGATATATATATATATATATATATATCATATATATATATATATATATATATATATATATATATATATATATATATACACTAGCGAGGCCAATTCTTAATCCAACCCACAATCAAGAGTCTCCCTTTATATGAAAATACTTATATTTGAAATAACAGATCTGCCTCCAGTTTACCTTGCAAATAACACAAGCAATTTCAATTGCTTCAATGCAAATCCGCTTATATCAACACGGGGGTTTAGGGGCTGGGTGGGTTAAGGGGGCGCGGGGGAGTCCCGGTTGCCCCTCATATTGATAAACCGCCTGCCGACAACACCAGATAGCCCGTGGTACCGGTTGCCAAGTTTCCCATTTAACTCTACGCTTACGCTGGCTGAGAGTCAGTCTCCATCGGGCAGGTATAGAGTGCGCACCTCTGCGACGAGGCGCTCCGTGAGGACTTTCAGATCCTCTTCTGAGAAACTTTGCGCGAGAGTTTGGGACGAATTTAGAGCTTTATCTCGGAGTGAAGAAAGATTGTTCGTTTTTTCTCCGTGTGTAGAGAGAGAGAGTTAGCCATTATGGGCTATTTGATAAGCTTGTCTAACTGAGTGCTGGAGAAATTTGTAGTTTTTTCTGAAGGAAACGTGGAATGATTAAGTCTGGGAGTTCGGGTAAATTCTGAAAGTAAGTGGATTACTATGTCATCAATATATATACACACATTTCTATACTTACACATACATATATAAAATCTTTCAATTTTATCTCCCCACTGTCGACATAAGATGAAATCATCAATTGCTACAATTTACCAATTAACATAAAGTTCATTTTATAAACTTAATAATACTTAATTTACTGTTTTGCGATTTTATCAGATATTCACGAAAAATGAAAACTTTAGATTTTTTGACTGCAAACGTGAAATAAGATTAGAGGATATTTATATTGATAAAATACTGTTTGGATATAACTTCAATTATTTTTATTTTTATTATTATATTTATTATTTTTGTCACGCCCAAACCATTCAAAGCGAAAATTTACGAACGTGATTTAAATTTAATCCAAAATTTTAACACTCATTCATTATCAGACGAAAAATGATTTAGAACCAAACTGACGAATTATATTTCGGTACAAATCATATTAAATTCTCAGACAACAGCGACGGAGTATTCATTGCATTAGCTCGAAAGATATTTATTTTCTGCCACAAATTCTTATCGTCATTTTACCTGAGTTAGCTGAACACCGAAGTGGTGTCCATTGATTTAGTGGGGTTTGTTCGCGAAAGTGACACTCATCGGTTTTGCTAAAGTTATACGTAACTAATTTACATTTACGTCTTTTATTCGGCATTTTATACATTTGTAAAAACTGCATACATTCAAGATGAATGACTTCAGATTGTATAAGTGACACTTGTATCTGTTTTTGAAAATGGCACGTCGAACTATATTATTTTACATTCACGTTTTTTTCATGTGATATTTTATACATTGTATAAATTATATGCGTTTTAGGTCAGTTTCTTTACTACTTGGCAACGAGCTAAATTTGAGTTTAACTTACCTCTTAAGTTAATTTGACACCACTAAACGTCGATTTAACATTGAAATAGCCATAGCTACAAGTTAATTCAATGTAACTTTCCTTTACGTTTATTTCAACATTTAAGATACTGATTTATCTCAGCTTTCATTTTCCTTTCCATAACATATGAAAAAACTTCGATTAACACAGAAATATGTTAACTACGAGTTAATTCAATTTAACTTACATTGAGATTGAACTGAAAATAAATTAACCTAAATTAACCAGTACTCGATTTCGTCTCCTCGTCAATAAGTGAAGGAAGGATGGAAAATCGTGGTTTAAATCAAACTAATAAATTTCGATTTTACATTGGAATATGTTTAGAGTTAATTGAAATTAACTAGATTTATTTTATCATAACAAAATAACATTTAATCTAACCCAAATTCACCTCTCCGTCACTGCGTAAAGGAATGTTGGAAAATCTGGTTTATTCATAATGGTGATACAAAATTTTCCATAGAAATAACACATCTACGTGTTAATTTAAACTATCATTTACGTTTAACTTAACATAAATTAAACTTTGATTTAACTTGAATTCAAATCCTCGCCACTAAGTGAGTAAATGTAGGAAAATCATGTTTTTATTCATAGTAATGGATTTTAATTTTACGTTGAAATAACAGATTTTAATTTAAAACTGAAATAACATCTACGCATTACTTTAAACTAACCTTTAGGTTCAACTCGGCATAACTTTTGGTATAACTCGAATTCACCTCCTCGTCCCAAGTGTAAATTAATGTTAGAAAATCATGGTTTGATCACAAAAATAAATTTCGATTTTACATTGAAATACAAAAATTCAATTTTACATATCTATATGTTAATTTAAAGGAACATTTAGGTTTATCTCAACAGAAATTAACCTATGATTCAACTTTAATTCAAATCCTCCTCTCCAAGTGAAGCGATGTTGGAAAATCATGTCTTTAATTACAGTTATACATTTTTATTTTACGTTTAACCAAATTTAAATTTTACATCGAAATAAATTTCAATTTTTCATTGAAATAGATTTCAATTTTACATTGAAATAGATTTCAATTTTACATTGAAATAGATTTCAATTTTGCTTCGAAATAAATTTCAATTTTACATCGAAATGAATTTCCATTCTACATCAAAATAAATTTCAATTTTACATCGAAATGAATTTCAGTTTTACATCGAAATAAATTTAAATTTTACATCGAATTGAATTCCAGTTTTACATTGAAATAGATTTCAATTTTGCATTGAAATAATTTTCAATTTTACATTGTAATAAATTTTAATTTTACATTGTAATAGATTTCAATTTTACATTGAAATAAATTTCAATTTTACACTGAGATAACAAGTTTACGAGTTAACTGAATTTAACTTACATGAATTCACCTTATCGCCACTAAGTGAAAAAGAAAAAGAGAAAAAAAAGGAAAATCATAGCTACAAGTGAACTGAATTCCACTTACATTTAGAATTATCTCAACATAAATTAACCTTTGATTTAACTGGAATTCAACTCGTCGCCTGTAAGTGAAGGAATGCTGGAAAATCATGATTTATTTACACTAATAAATATCGACTTAACAACTTAATTTAACTGAATTTAGAATGATCTCAATATTAACCACCTATTTAACTGGAATTCATCACCCCCTCGCCTCAACGCGAAGGTATGTTGGAAAATCACACTATTCAGTCACACGACTTCGGAATGTAAACAACGCAGGGATCTCGGGTCTTAAGGGCGTTCTCACGTGAGAAATGACGGGAGATTCGTCTTTAGAGACGCGCCAACTCCTAAGTCCCTTTTTCTCTGACGAACCTTTTCATCCGAGTCGATGAAATTGATCAAATTTGTGTTGCGTATTGATATTCTGAAGTTTATTAATACATTTTTAAGTGCTGCATAGTTTTCCCCAGTGAAATTGTATTTCATTTATTTAAAGACGTGAACGCTACTTTGGCAGATATAAGTGATTTGGAAATTTTGAAAAATAGTTATTGAAAAAATATTTCCTAACGCTTTTTATATATTTAAAGGCTCGGGTTATATTATTTTCTATAATGTTCGAAACATGTATTCTCTTAATTAGCTCGTATATAATTAGCTCAAATGTAATATATATATATATATATATATATATATTATATATATATATATATATATATATATATATATATATATATATAAATATAAAAATATTCTAGAATATCTTGATTTTGAAGGAAAAAGAAATCAAAGAGAATTACACCATATCACGTAATATTTGCAGTGACTTATTCATTAACTACACTTACGCAGCATATTATATATATATATATATATATATAAATATATATATATAGAATTATATATAGATATATATATATATATATATATGTATATATATGTATATGTATATATTATATACATATATATATATATATATATATATATAGATATATATGTGTGTGTGTGTGTGTGAATTGAAAATGCAAATGAAATGAAATATCTCTGCAATTAGTCAAGAGGCTAAGTAAAAATAAATACATAAATAAATAAATGAGTAAATAAATAAATTAAAAGTTATCTAAAAAGGGAAAACCTCAACCTTAGCCATAAAAAAACCAGCTCTTAATGGATAAGTTCCAGTTCAAGAGTTCTCGTTTATGCTAAAAAAAAAGGACCATTTTATCTGTAAAATAATTATATTGTTTGTGATGTCATTGACATAGAGTATATGAGTATTTTTACTGATAGTAAAATTTACGGCTAAAGATATATACGAGTATAAAAATACTTATTTAGGAAAATGTTTGATAACAAAAAAATGTGCATAAGAATGCACTAGGAATTCAGTGCTTACAAACGAGTAATCGTCTCGAAGTACTTGTCTGCATTTTGTGTGTACTTGATTATAAGAGAGAGAGAAGAGAGAGAGAGAGAGAGAGAGAGAGAGAGACCTTACCTTACAGACCTTACAGTTCGTTCGGGTTGCCCCACGGCGTCGGTGACCCTGGTAGTTGTGACGCCAGATAACTCACAATCAATCAATCAATCAATCGGGTTGCCCCAGGTCCCTCAGTGTGAGGCGCCTCTAATGTCTACCAGAGAGTTGCTAGTACATCTTCCGGTATATTTTGCATCTTCCAATCTTGGATGGTCTGGGATGCAGTTTAGATATTTGTCGAGCTTATTCTTAAACACATCTACGCTCACTCCTGATATATTCCTCAGATGAGCTGGCAACGCATTGAATAGACGCTGCATTATCGATGCTGGTGCGTAGTGGATTAAGGTTCTGTGTGCTTCCTTATTTTTCCTGGTATAGTTTTGGGCACTATTAATCTACCTCTGCTTGCTCTTTCTGATATTTTTAGTTCCATGATATTTTCTGTTATTCCTTCTATCTGTTTCCATGCCTGAATTATCATGTAGCGTTCTCTTCTCCTTTCTAGACTATATAATTTAAGGATTGTAGTCTTTCCCAGTAGTCTAGGTCCTTAACTTCTTCTATTCTAGCTGTAAAGGACCTTGTACACTCTCTATTGTGCAATATCCTTTTGATAGTGTGGGTACCATATCATATTGCAATATTCAAGTGGACTACGAACATATGTTTTATAAAGCATAATCATGTGTTCAGCCTTTTTCTTGGTTTTTGAAGTGCCGTAACAACATTCCCTTTTTGCTTTACATTTTGCCAACAGAATTGCTATTTGATCATTGCATAACATGTTCCTATTCATCATCACACCAAGGTCTTTAACTGCTTCCTTATTTGTGATTGTCTCATTATTAGGTCCCCTATATGCATATAGCTTTCCTTCTCTGTCTCCATAATTTTTATTGATTCAAATTTATCAGAGTTAAATAACCATCCTATTTACCTCTGCCCAATCATATACTTTGTTAAGGTCTCTTTGTAGAGCGTTCCTATCTTCATCACAAGTAATTTCTCTACTTATTCTTGTGTCATCAGCGACAAACTACTCACTACCGAATCCTTAACATTATAGAGAGAGAGAGAGAGAGAGAGAGAGAGAGAGTAAGAGAGAAGAGAGAGAGAGAGAAGAGAGAGAGAGAGAGAGAGAGAGAGAGAGAGAGAGAGATTTCTGAATTCTGCAACGATGAGAAAGAACAGTAAAGCGTAATAGTTGTGGGGAAAAAATACCTTATTTACATATCTATAGCTAACGAATTATAAATGCATCCTATGGCAATCTATTCGCTGTATGGGCGTAAGAGAACTGTATTCTAAATAATCCTCTACGGCAATAATGACTATTTAGGTGAAAATAAAGAACTAACCTCAAATATTCAATCAAGTTCTCTTTTGTCACGAAGAAAGCTTTATTAGATGATACGTATAATTTAGCTGTACCAATTTGGGAACATGGAATCGAGCATTTAACTTTGCTAATTGAAATAATCCCAGGTAAG
>NC_087200.1:194416865-194421865 GCF_015104395.2 Macrobrachium nipponense | reverse complement strand
AACTTCAAGTCTCTCTCTCTCTCTCTCCTCTCTCTCTCTCTCTCTCTCTCTCTCTCTCTCTGAAATCGTAAAAATACTACATGAAAATATTTACTATTACGCTAGTATTAATCCAGTTTGCTCTTAGTAATCAGAATTCCTCAATGTATCGTAACGACACTTAAATGTAATATACCTAATTTATCAGAAAGAGACTTCTCTAATAAATGCAAAATAAATAAAATTCTCTAGCACATCAATAAAGGAATTTATATAAAATATATATATAAAAGTTTTCAAGTGGTCGCCATTCTTCGAAAACTTTCCAAAATAAATATGTTATTCGGAACACCACCAAGTTTCGTTGAACTTCATCTACAAAACTGCAATTTAGGCAATGTTGCGTTCGGTCAATACTCGCGGAGAACTGTCGTCAATTTCACCCGTTGGTTATAACTTTATTTTCTGCGCTTTGCTTTTATCTCATATATATATATATATATATATATTATAATATATTATATAATAATATATTATATTTATATATAATAATATATATATTATATATAATTAGCATACATATGTATATATGTATGCATATATAATAATATATATATATATATATATATATAGATATTATATATATATATAATAAACAAAAAATAATATACAAGAATAAACAATAAACATAAATAAACACATAAATGCATATAATGCATACATTTTCAACGTGCTAGGGAATATCATAAAATCCGCGTAAGAATTCGACTGAAATCCGGGAGTTGGAACAAGTACTTTTGCAGTATTTTCTACTTTTTCAAGGTCACTTAACTGAATACCAAAAGAAAACATAACCGAATCCTAATTTTATGATACATATATATATATATATATATATATATATATATATATATATATATATATATATATATATATATATATATATATTGGAAACTCTGAACATCAAAAACTACGAGTTCCAACTTTAAAACAACCATTCCTCTGCTGTCCCACTGTTTTTAGCCTAATTATTTCTGTCATTCCTTGTGCCTCTTGACGTTGTTTACTTTTAGTGTGTTTATATCTTTGATGCTGAAAGGTTGGTTAAGTGTTGAGCTGTTTTTGGCTGTGGTTTTGTGAATATATGACTTTTACTTTTTATGATATTTGTTATTACTTTTATGTTTGTGTAATTTAGCTGAAATTTTTAAATGTTCTTCTCGTCATTTGTAAGTTGTTTACTATTTCTGGTCTATTTTAATCAAGTTTGCATGTAATTTAAGTATGAGAGTTGTAATTTTACCATTAAACTGTTTTTACTTTTCAACTATTGGATCTTGTGATCAGCTCTTATTTTATGTTAACATTTTATACTTTATTTTGTAGAAAATCCCTGAAGATATGGCAATGTTGTCACGAAACGTAGGATTAAAGGATAATGTGAATCTCTTCGTGTTCCTGCCCTTGATCTTCTTTATTATATATATATATATATATATATATATATATATATATATATATATATATATATATATATATATGTGTATGTATATATTTCCGAAAACATTAAACACTCGAGACTAATGTGTTGTTAAGGACAAAACAAGAAAAACCATTTCACCAAATAATAAAAACTATAACCGAATCCTAATTTAAATGCACATTTACATCATTTGGTTATAAGAGAAAAATATCAGTGAAAATTTAAACCCAACACGTGACAGGCGTTCCTGGACACTGACCAAATTTTCGTTTGTACTCCAGGTATGGAGTCAAGTTATTTTGGGACCTAAAATCTCATTTCCTAAGTTCGTCATGGAAAGTCTACGGTTGACATTTCGATCGGAAACAGAAACTAAATAAACGAACGTAGCCTTTGCATAAAGACTTTGACTATAGGAACATACAAGAATCTGGTGGTACCAATGTGTTAATCTTACGACTGGTAAATGAGTAAAACTATTAAAATATACAAACAATTGCACATTATACCTCCGTCAAAAAATCACGGCTTTCCTAAACAACACCTAGACCTAGTTGCCTTTGGACAGTCGTACTTTTACGTCAATGGTTGGAACTTATATAGATGATATTTATATACTAGATACCGAGCAATTAATAAGCCACTGCACTGGGAAATGACAACAATAAAGGGACTTATAACTTTTGCATAATCGTAACTTGGTATTGATGGAACCTACAGATATTTATACAAATAACTCAAAACACTGATAAATCACAACCATTATAACCACAGATAATAAAGGGACTTATAACTTTGGCCTAGCGCTTCTGAATAATCGTAGCTGCTTTAATGACACGAATATATTTAGATAATATTCATATATATACTGGCGAACTGGATGTTACCACTACAATGATAACTTGGGACTAACCAGACTTATGCAGAGTTGTTTTAGGGTGGAATTCCTGCAGAATATAAGCTCTTGAAAATGCGGTTGACACCATACTCGGGTAAACACTAAAGTTTGAAGCACGGGCGATAACTTATAATAACTATAACAGCCTGGATAACAGCGATATAACCGTAATAAATCGAATAGCACCGGGTACAACTACAAAAAAAACTTGGTTATTTTTATTGGATGAGACAAACTCGAATTTGATTTGCTGTAACTTGCGTCTTGCTCCTCAACACCAAGGAACTCATTAAGTAAAACAGCTAACAACGCCATTTATTGGTAAGAGTACGACATAAATTGAGATATTTTAATAAGACTCCGTGAATTTGTAATCACACTTTTAAGTGGTTTTCTGTTTTTATGATTACATTAATCTCGTGTACTGAATGTTTTCGAAAACAATTTTGACCTATGTGTATATATTTATTTAAACTCGATGCTTTCAAAATGAAAACAGTTGTAGATAAATATAAGCAACAAAGTTAATATATTCAGTTTTTACGTGTTCTGGTCTATATGGATACGTTGTAGTTTCTGTTCGGGTTGAATCTATGTTCAAGTTTGTGACCGTGTGATATCCGATAATCCTGGATTATCTCTTTGATTATTACCTTTTTGACAATTAACCATCTGGTATTCTTGATCATTTTTGTTTACCTGATAACTTTCTTTCCAAGTGTATTTCATTCGTTCCTTGACAATGTCATATGTCTTAGGAAAGATGAAAGCGCTTGGATGTCTGCTTATCATTTTAATGTGGTGAACGATTATTTAGTGTGTATGTATTACAAATGCATGCATATGCAACATACAATTGCACACACACACACACACACACACACACACACACACACACACACAGACACACACACACACACACATATATATATATATATATATATATATATATATATATGTGTATTAGATAGGGATGCTATATATATATATATATATTATATATATTATATATATATATATATATATATATATTACACCCACACTTGCATGAGTGTTTTTATTCAGGACTTATATCATTACTTCTAGGACGAAGTATAGCACTTATTCAGTTTGAACGTTTTCAATTAACATTAAACGAATTTTTTTAAACAAAGCTTTCGCTGGGAATACTTTGAAATATTATTTCCAGCTATTGGCATATTATCATTATATTCAAAATTATGTCTTTTGATACGCAGATTTCAATTCGGAAAATGGGCGAGAATAAAATTCTTACCTCCAAGTCATACTACGGTATCTTAATCATTCATAACGAATCTGTATGTAACCAAGTCGAATCATTGGGAGTCGCATAAAGGAAAAGACATCATGACTATTTTATTTCACAATGATTTGTGGAATCCAATTCATTACTTACTGAATATAAGAATTGGGAGAAAGGTATTGGCTGATGATATCACAAAGTTTTAGAGACGTCTATTCTCTAAACAACGTCAATTGTCAAATACGTTTCTTTAGCTTAAACACTAATCGCTATAAGTTTTGGTTTAGATTGCAATAATCACTATAAGTTTCTGTTTAAATCATGCACTAATCACTATAAGTTTCTGTTTAGATTATACCTTAATCACTATAAGGTTCTGTTTAGATTATACCCTAATCACTATAAGGTTCAGTTTATATTATACCCTAATCACTATAAGTTTCTGTTTAGATTATACCTTAATCACTATAAGGTTCAGTTTAGATTATACCCTAATCACTATAAGTTTCTGTTTAGATTATACCCTAATCACTATAAGTTTCTGTTGAGATCATGCCCTAATCACTGCAAGTTTCTGTTTAGATTATGCACTTATCACTATAAGTTTCTGTTTAGATTATACCCTAATCACTATAAGTTTCTGTTTAGATTATGCCCTAATCACTATAAGTTTCTGTTTAGATTATCCCTAATCACTACAAGTTTCTGTTTAGACTATGACCTAATCAACATAAGTTTCTTTGTTTCGAATTTAGACTTTATTTAAGACCTTATAGTTTCTGTTTAGATTATGCACTTATCACTATAAGTTTCGATTTAGATTTGTGCGCTAATTACTATAAGGTTTGGTTAGATTATGCACTAATCACTATAAGATTAATTACGATTATACACTAATCACTCTAACTTTCGGTTTAGATTATGCACTAATAACTCTAGCGATAACAGTGTACAAACTGTGCATGCGAATGTGCATTTCTGTATGAATTGGCAAGCAACATTCAAAGACGAAATGTATATTAATTAATTTTCTTGCTAATTTACAGTCGCATACATAATTATACGCGACTGGGAAAACTCGGAGTTATAATCTATCTTCGTAATGCATCACTCCAGCTGAGGAAAACCTCATTATCTTCATTATTCAAATACGATTCGTCAGTTAATCGACCATCGCCAATTTATAATTAACTTCTTCATATCTCCTTTCCACACCATTTCCTGGACAGTTAATCTTTCCCCCTCGTGCTTTATGGCTCCCCTAAATATCGCGTATACACCAGAAATGGCCAGCTGCATTTATTTCGGTAATTACACCGGAGAGTAATTAGTTCGCTCCGTTATGGCGTTTCGTCCCCTTTAGAATCAACAGGGAA
>NC_087200.1:194406865-194411865 GCF_015104395.2 Macrobrachium nipponense | reverse complement strand
GATAACAGAAGTGGTTAACAAATCTTAGTCTAAGGGCGTAACGGAATTCCAACGTTTCCAACCGTATCATCGGTTTCATTTTCAAGGAAAGGTGAGCTTGAACTGATTGAAATGGAGTCGTTCCGGCGGTATTTATTGTGTCCCAGGTGCTCTGTCTGATGGGGCGCTGCGTTTCATTGGCTGAACAGAGGATTAAGTCCCTGAGTCAAGCCGTCTTGCAGAGGTCGGAAGCTCGCACTGCTCTTCTCGTGCGGACGCTGGAGACTGGGAGCGTAGTATTGGGAAGTCATTGCCGATAGACGGGGGCACCTGATTGGCCCGTTCGATCGGCTCTATGGTGCTGGCGGCGGCGCCCTTCGTGCCACCGTCGGGAGGAGTGAAGTCTCTTGGGTGGTGTTGAGGCTGGGTCTCTCCTTCCCGATGTGTAGGGCCTCCAAGAGGCGGAGGCGACGGTGGTCTGCTGCCTTATCGATAATTCTGATATTAGGAATAATGTCATTCCTAGTATCCTGGTATTGTGGACGTTTTTGGCATGATTATGGATGGCGCCTTCCTGAGCGTGGCAGGATATCCTCTTCGAAAATCGCATAGTCGTCATACCAATGTAAGCGCGGGGCATTCCCGGACAGGGCATTTGTACTGTAGACAACGTTAGTTTTCTTGAGAGGGTCCTGCAAACACGGGGGCTGGATTGTTTTTTCATAATCAGGCCACTGGTCTTCTTGCTCTTGTAGTAAATTATTAGTTTCACTTTTTTCGCAGGGTCCGTGGGGGAGACGTTCCTTTCTATGATGGTACGAAGGGCTCGCTCGTCCTCTTTGTATTTCTTATGAAATAACTCCCTTGTAAAAGAGAGTGACGTCTTCAAGGGCGGCGGGACGAGGCTCTGCTGATACCACTTATCGATGTTTCTGCGAATGCATTTAGTGATGTCCCGGTTGGAATACCCGTTGTTAATTAAAACTTGGGCAACACGTTCTAATTCAGTGTGCGTGTCCTTCCACGAAGAGCAGTGTGAGAGAGCTCTCCTGATGAAGGCGCTGATCGCAGTGCGCTTGTATCTCTTAGGGACAAACTCGCTCTCGTCCGTTTTTCAGGGGGGGGGTCAACCAAAATTGCCCCAAGGGTTGGTGGGGTTTTTCGGTATTTACCCCACCTGGTGTGTTTTACGAAGCGGCCTCCTCTTGGGTTGCCCGACGAGGACGTCAACGCAGCGCCCATCAGACAGAGCACCTGGGACACAATAAATACCGCCGAACGACCCCATTTCAATCAGTTTCAAGCTCACCTTTCCTTGAAAATGAACCGATGATACGGTTGGAAACGTTGGAATTCCGTTACGGCCCCTTAGACTAAGATTTGTTAACCACTTCTGTTATCATATCAAATAAATTATTATTTTAGAAAACATTTCTTTCACCGAGATATGAACATCGGCCAGCTATTAGCAAATATCAGCCCTGATGAGAAGAGAATAATAAGAAGAATTGAAAAGACCATATATAAAATCAATTCCACTGATGCTGCCATCATCTTTAACAAAATAATAATAATAATAATAATAAATAATAATAATAATAATAATAATAAGAAGAAGAAGAAGAAGAGGAATTATGATGATAAACGGTAACCAATAATAAATCTCAATACAATCAACATGACGGTTGGTAATAATCAATAATAATAATAATAATAATAATATTAAATTGTAGTAGATTTGAATACAAATCAACGTGACAGTGTATTATTATTATTATTATTATTATTATTATTATTATTATTATTATTATTATTATTATTATATTTGTCTATCACAGTCCTGCAATTCGACTGGGTGGTATTTACAGTGTGGGGTTCCGGGTTGCATCCTGCCTTCTTAGGAGTCCATCACTTTTCTTCCTATGTGCGCCATTTTCTAGGATCAACTCTTCTGCATGAGTCCTAGAGCTACATCAGCCTCTAGTTTTTCTAGATTCTTTTTAGGCATCTTGGGATCATGCCTAGTTTTCTATGATTATGGGTACAATTTCCACTGGCATATCCCATATCCTTCTTATATCTATTTTCAGGTCTTTGATACTTATCCATTTTTTTTCCCTCTCTTTCTCTTCAACTCTGGTATCCCATGGTATTGCGACATCAATGAGTGATACTTTCGTCTTGATTTTGTCAATCAACGTCACGTCTGGTCTATTTACACATATCACCCTATCTGTTCTGATACCATAGTCCCAGAGGATCTGTGCCTGATCGTTTTCTATCACTCCCTCAGGTTGGTGCTCGTACCACTTATTACTGCAAGGTAGCTGATGTTTCTTGCACAGGCTCCAGTGGAGGGCTTTTGCCACTGAATCATGCCTCTTTTTTTTTCTGGTTCTGTGCAAGTGCCGGACATTCGCTTGCTATGTGGTTTATGGTTTCCATTTTCCATCTATCATTCTTTTAACATATCTGGTTCTTAGGGCCTGATCTTGTGCCGCTGTTATCATTACTTCAGTTTCCTTCTTTAGCTCTCCAATTATTATTATTATTATTATTATTATTATTATTATTTATATTATTATTATTATTATTATTATTATTATTTTATTATAATATAAACAATAAACAGTTGGCAAAATAAAATAAAATAATAATAATAATAATAATAATAATAATAATATAATAATAATAATAATAATAATAATAATAATAATAATAATAATAATAATAATAATAGCGAATTTCATTAAGCAGAATGGCCGTCATGATGCCACTGAGTAGATATTGTAATTTATCATTCCCTCGAGTGAGGTTCTATGCAGAAGGTAAATTATTATATAACAGGAAGATAAAGAGATCAAGAAAATAGTAGAAGATGAAGTAGTACAACGATCTGAAGGTGGAACGGAGAATTAATAGTTGAAGGGGACCAGTAATAACCTTCGCGGAATTTTTATTTGTACTTTGAGAGTTGAATTAATATGATTTACTCTCCAGTTGCGGTCCAACATTCGCAGAAATCGATCAACATGAACACGACTGACTGGGTTTGTGACTTTTAAATCACCCACCCATAGATATGAAGGATTTTAATGCCTTTATAATTCATCCTTGATACTGAATGAAGTTCCTCCGTTTGTTGTCTCATGAACCATGACGATTTTGCAAAGGCAAATTGAATTTTTTGTTGAATAACCAAGTCTTCCTGTCTTTATGGTGTGAAACACTTACATATATAAGGTGGAGAGATTGCATTAGAGATGATATGAGGGAGAAGGGAGTATGGGAGGAAATGACCAGGACAGAGGTAGATGGAAGAGACTCATTAGAAACGGCGACCCCGAATAAGGATATATATATATATATATATATATATATATATATATATATATATATATATATATATATATATGTGTTATATATATAGATAGATAGATAGAAAGAGAGAGAGAGAGAGAGAGAGAGAGAGAGAGAGAGAGAGAGAGAGAGAGAGAGAGAGAGAGAGAGAGAGAGATTTTTACTTTGTAATTTTACACCATGAAGAATTGCAATTAATTTTAAGTTCATATTGGAACGAGGAATGTTCAAAGATTACATGACTAGAGTATAATTTTATTTAGTTTCGTTTTATTTATCATGACAATTTAAGACTTATTTATCAACCTTTATTTTTTTCGTTTTCGTACTGTTTTGTGAAACTTTCCTTGCTATACTGGAATCCTTTTTTTTTCTCCAATCAGATCTTCCAATTTTCAAAGTTGAGAATCTCGCTTCATTTGTTTTTTATCTCTCATAAAATCCTCTCCAACTTTCTTGACTGTCAGACTCACTTCAGATATTTCTCCAGAGAGCTATTGGGGCCAGCTTTTTCACTGCTGTGGTGACATTTTAAAATAAATGAAAAATAAAGTCAATATTATATTGAAGGTATAGGTGGGCCAATATTTCACTACTGTGGTGACATTACAGATTAAGAAAATATAAAGTAAATATCATACAGGTGGTATGGGTGCTCCAGTATTGCACTACTGTGGTAGCACTAAAATAAAAATAAAAAAAAAATTATTGGAGGTATAAGTGTTCTAGCGTTGCACTAATGCGGCAACATTATAAAATAAGAAAAAAATAAAGTAAATATCATATTGAAGGTATATGTATCCTTTAAGTTGTGATTACCTTTCATTTTTTAATAAACCACGAAATTACCTTTTCTTCAAATCTCATTTATCAGACCAAAATATAAAGTAAATAACTTATGAAAGGTATAAGTGACCTTTAAGTTTTGATCACTTTGCCTTCGTACGTAATCCATTTGAATAATAGATAAGACTTAGTTTATACAAAGGAGAAAATCAAATATTCAAAATTCCATATAGTAGATCGATGGTCTGCTAGAGTATATAATAATTGATAGAATTTCATTGAAGGTTTTGTCGGTTTCTTCTGTCGACAAATATAGCTATGTCTATTTGAGACTGATAGGAGCGAATTCTATTTACTTGAAGTTTTAATAGTTTGTTTAAGAAAACAACTGATATGGCTTTGTCTGTCCG
This sequence comes from Macrobrachium nipponense, assembly GCF_015104395.2. Taxonomy (NCBI): domain Eukaryota; kingdom Metazoa; phylum Arthropoda; class Malacostraca; order Decapoda; family Palaemonidae; genus Macrobrachium; species Macrobrachium nipponense. Next base: position 194,407,330 of record NC_087200.1, on the reverse strand, counting down.
CTCGCACTTTTCCTGTCCGCCCTCGAATCTTAAAACCCACTGAGGCTAGAGAGCTGCAAATTGGCATGTCGATCATCCACCCTCCAATCATCAAACATACCAAATTGCAGCCCTCTAGCCTCAGGAGTTTTTATCTTATTGAAGGTTAAAATTAGTCGCTATCGTATGTCTGGCAACGACATCGTATAGCCCACCACCGGGCCGTGGTTAAGATTTCATTGGCCGCGGATCATACAGCATTATACCGAGACCACTGAACGATAGAACCATTTTCGGTCGCCTTGCTTACACTCTGTACAGAAAACTCGATTGCGCCTAAGAAACTTCTGCGCATTTTTTGCTTGTTTAACTTTTACTATCTACAAATATTAAAAACTTAATACTGTGTTTAATTTAGACAATTTAGAACTTACTATTATGTCATCTAGTTTTCATAGAGAGTGCTAATACCATTCAGTAATGCCT
>NC_087200.1:194386865-194396865 GCF_015104395.2 Macrobrachium nipponense | reverse complement strand
CTTAAGTTAACGGTGGCTAGAAGGTCGTATAGAAATAAGCTTATGAAGGGGTTTGATTGTTGAAACTGCAGTTGTGTAAAAAAAAAAATACAGATAAAATGATTCCACAAACCATTTGAGAGTAAGTTCATCGGTACATATGTGAGAAGGTCAGCTAGAAGCACACAGAAGCATGTAGCAGGTCAATTTAGGGAGGAAAGGTTGAACATTTGGATGAAAATACAAATAAAACTAGACAGTTTGACAAGAATGAAGTAGCACTAGTACACAGGAAGATGAATAAAATATAGATTATGTATTATGGAGAATGTTAAACACAAGACACATGAATGCAATTACAAGAGCAGCAGTATATTACAAGAATTAGTGAGAGAATACCAGTGGTTGGTGACATTTTCTTTATTCCTCAGAGAACTAACAACAATTGGGAAACAGAATACTCTCTCAGCTAATTCCTGCCCTTTCAGCATCCAGATCTTGCTGTGTCCTTTCTGAAGCATTTTACGTGCTTCTTGTTAATGAGGACGAATTTTGACAAACGGGAAATCCAGAAATGTATGGTTGGTCCTATCAAAAACCTACCCATCCCACCCACCCCGCACCCCTCAAACTAACCACACCAAAAAAAAAAAAAAAAAACCTCAAAAAAAAAAAAAAAAAACAAAAAAAAAAAAAAAAAAAAAAACCGTGCTCTTGAAGTTGAAAAAACCATGGCATAATTCTCTTATCAAAAGGAGCTGAGTTAATCGTTGTTTAGGCATATTACCGCTAAACAGAAGTGATTTAAATCAGGATGAATTGACGGAAATAAGACCGAAAAGCAGAATCATTATTAGCATTATATTACTCAGAAGATGACCCCTATTCATATGAAACAAGCCCACCACAGGTACCACTGACTTGAAATTCAAGGTTCTATAGAATATAGCGTTCGATTTCAAAGAAATAACAGAAGAACCTAGGTAATGATTGTATCATCATATTTATTCAGGATGGCTGTTGCTTACGTGTCTCAGAGGCAGCTCCTGATGAGAGGATTCACGGGAGTCGTCCCTTAGCTCATTGGTATTAATAGGGTTTTAGGGGGGACGAGAAACCAACACTGAAAGGACCCTAGTTGCTTCTTGTGCTCCCCTAAGTGTCTCAGAATGTCTCGGTTATAATGCAATAAGATACTGGAACACATTCGTCTACGTCTTGAGGTTCATATTTTAGAAACGTTATGGTCATTATGGTGCAAAGGCGTCTACATAGAAAGCTTGAGAAGCAAGCATGCACAAATGCATACAAAGACAGACAGACATACAGAATACAATGGAAAGGCTGTGTAGCATAGAAGGTTTGAGAAGCTAGTACGTACAAAGACAGACAGACATACAGATTGTGATACAAAGACTATACATAGAAGGTTTGAGAAGCAAGCACTTCGAAAGTCGTACAGAGAGAGAGAGAGAGAGAGAGAGAGAGAGAGAGAGAGAGAGAGAGAGAGAGAGAGAGAGAGAGAGAGAGATATAATTTTGCATATCCGCATCTACTGACTATAAAGTCATAATGCTTTATTGTATCTAATTCATGATTTATGAAAATTTGGCTATAAAGCCAAGCGCTGGGTTACCTTCAGCCATTCAGAACTTATAGCAGTGAACAAAGACTGAGTTAGAGTGGTTGGACAGCGAGAATGAAGAAAGGAAACGGGAATGGAGGTGAAGTAAAAATATCTAAAATGTGATGTCCGTTTTAACTCCTCCGCCCCTCCCCCCACCTCCCAGAGAGATAAAACTACGTATAATATTATATATGGTTTAATTAGTCATGCTAAGACAGCATAGTATCAAGGTTGAATAACATAACCATGATTCTGTTTGAAATATAATCTTGATTCTATTAAAAAATGTAAACTATAAGAAAAATAATGTTTCAGAAACAAAAGAATAAGATTATTGTATCGAAATAAAAAGTGGATTTAACTGACTTTCATCACAGGGTAAAATGGCAGTTTTGGTGAATCTTGAAAGAGCAGTACTAAGTAAGTTATTATTATTATTATTATTATTATTATTATTATTATTATTATTATCGACAAGTAGTAGACCCTCTTTTAAACAGGTGGTGTAGAAGGTGATAGCTGCACTGTATAGAATTTTCTTTATTATTCTGATAATTATGCAGCCGAACATCTCCACTTCATTCTCGTCCTCGGCCTGCACATGTGCCCCTATGACCCTCTCGTATATAACGAGCCAGACTCACGATGAATGGCAGTCTACTCCCGACTTTCGGCGTGATCATACCAGCGGAGCCTGAGCGAAACGTGTTCTCGATTAACATTCAAGAAGACTTTTGCGTGATAAACAAGAACTCTACGGGAGATGGACTCCCTGTTTCAGTTACCCAACGTATTCTGTAAAGTCTCAATTTCGCAACCTGCTTATTATTATTATTATTATTATTATTTCTTATTATTTATTATTATTATTATTATTATTATTATTATTAACACTCACTGATCATGAAGCAATTTTTCTTTCTTAAACATGTCGCATTATATTTAGCACCATCAGTAAATAAAGTGAAACTGATAAGTGTAGAAAACTGATAATTGTGAGAATAAAAAGTTGAACTGTGAAAGTGGTCATTGAAAAGTAGCAGAAGACGAGATCTCTTAAAATGGCATTTAATATTACGGCCATATGCTATATATATATTATATATATATATATATATATATATATATATATATATAGATTATATATATATATATATATATATATATATATGATAACTTGATCACGAAGTATATAAAACGTGATGCACTATGGTATAAATAAAGGTTTTTTTTTTTTGCCACGAAGGGAAAAAATGAAAAAAAACGAGTTGGCCGAAAGTACTCGGCCAACTCGTTTTTTCATTTTTTTCCTTCGTGGCAAAAAAAAAAAAACCAAAAAAAAAACCTTTATATATATATATATATATATATATATATATATATATATATATATATATATATGTGTGTGTGTGTGTGTGTGTGTGTGTGTGGCAAGGCCTTTCGACCTCTTGTCCATACTTACTAGAAAGAGCAAGTAAAGGACAAGAAGTCGAGAGGCCTTGCAGTCCCTTCCCTTTGTGGCTTTTGCCCATATATTATATAGATATATATTATACATATATATATATATATATATATATATATATATATATAATATATATATATATATATATATATAAGAGTCTTTATGTCCCAGTTAGAATGGCATATTACTTCAAGAAGCACATACGTTCAGAATGTAAGCATTTGAACTAATATTGAAAAATTTCATATAACGTTCCCTAAATACACGGTAAATAAATGTTACTTTTGTCATTATAAAACAAACGAAGATTTCATAATTTTAAACAGTGCTACCTTACATCTGCTTCGCACTCCCAAGTGAAATGTAATGCCAACAAAATATTTTCGTCACCTAGGTAAATGTACTTTGAACGAAACACTCGAGTTAGGGGAAAGGTACTTTTTAAAAAGCCTTAGGGAGTTTCGGTTTAAACAAAGAGAAGAAGAAGAAGTCGACTTTGACGTTTCAGCTTCAAAGAGGAGACTTACTGACGTGCTTTGCATATTGTCAGGGAGCAGGAAGTTCACTTCCATCTGCATTGCAAATACTTCTGTAATTGGAGGAAGTCAAGGATTGCTCTTGCTCTCCCGTTGCAAATTGGTATTGAATCGTCAGCAGTTGCAATGCCTGCTGAACTCTGCAATTAGGAACTGACCTGACAAAGATAAATATAGAATATTTTTGCAGTAGATCTCTGCAATTAGGAAATGGCCTGACAAAGATAAATAAAGAATATTTTTACAGCTGATCTCTGCAATTAGGAAATGACCTGACAAAGATAAATACATAATATTTTTGTAGGGAACTGTACTATTAGGAAATGACCTGACAAAGATAATTAAAGAATGTTTTTTTCACAGCTGAACTCTGCAATTAGGAACTGACCTGACAAAGATAAATATAGAATATTTTTGCAGTAGATCCCTGCAATTAGGAAATGGCCTGACAAAGATAAATAAAGAATATTTTTACATCTGATCTCTGCAACTAGGAAATGACCTGACAAAGATAAAGTAAATTTGGCAGCTCAACTCTGCAATTAGGAAATGACCTGGCAGAGATAAATACATAATATTTTTGTAGTGAACTGTGCAATTAGGAAATGAACTGACAAAGATAATTAAAGAATATTTTTTTTACAGCTGAACTCTGCAATTAGGAAATGACTTGACAAATATAAAGTAAATTTTGCAGCTGAACTTTTTAATTAGGAAATGACCTGACAAATATAAAGTAAATTTTGCAGCTGAAATCTGTAATTAGGAAATGACCTGACAAATATAAAGTAAATTTTGCAGCTGAACTCTGTAATAGGAAAACGACCTGACAAATATAAAGGTAAATTTTGCAGCTGAACTCTGTAATTAGGAAATGACCTGGCAAATAAAGTAAAGTGAAAATTTTTGCAGCTGAACTCTGTAATTAGGAAATGACCTGGCAAATATAAAGTAAATTTTGCAGCTGAACTCTGTAATTAGGAAATGACCTGGCAAAGACAAAGTAAATTTTGCAGCTGAACTCTGTAATTAGGAAATGACCTGACAAACATAAATAAAGAATACTCTTGCAGCTGAATTCTGCAATTAGGAAATTACCTGACAAAGATAAATATAAAATATTTTTGCTGTAGATCCCTACAATTAGGAAATGGCCTGACAAAGATAAATAAAGAATATTTTAGTAGCGAACTTTCCAATTAGGAAGATAAATAAAGAATATTTTTGCAGATGAACTCTGCAATTAGGAAATGACCTGACAAAGATAAATATAAAATATTTTTGCTGTAGATCCCTGCAATTAGGAAATTAGGAAATAACCTGACAAAGATAAATAAAGAATATGTTTCAGCTGAAATCTGCAATTAGGAAATGACCTGACATAGGTAAATGAATGATCATTTTGCAACTAAACTCTGTTATTAGTAAAGGAATCGACAAAGATATATAAAATACATTTTTGCTGAGAGACGTACGTGATCATAAGTCAGTTTTGTCAGTGGCCAAAACTGTTATCTGGCTGAATATTACATGACGTGTTGGAACATCATACAGTCGATGGCAGAGCTAACAAAAAAATGAATAAATAAATTAGTTAAAGGAAGATATATATGTTGAATTTTTTTTTTTTATCTTCAGCTAAAAATCTTTATGGTCAGAGTCAACAGACTATAGACACTACCGGGATCCAAAGGGGAATCACCCTTAAAAAGAGAGAGAGAGAGAGAGAGAGAGAGAGAGAGAGAGAGAGAGAGAGAGAGAGAGAGAGAGAGGAAAAGGCGACAAATAAAAAGATTCGAGATAATAAAGAATAAAACCTATTCTTTGCTGACAGATAAATAAATTGAGATTAGGTCGAACTATCCACCAATACCTCAGCGGGGATGCCATGAAATTAAATCTAATGACAGTACAATGAAAAATTTCCAAGAAAAAAATAACGGAATAGGATATGGAATTTCTCAGTAATAACGATGAAATATAAATAACATAATCTAATGTTATATGTCAAGGGAAGACGCGGAAAATGTCAGTAGCTGACTTATTACACAGAACGAAATGTTAGGGCGTGAAACATGTATTAGCTCCTGTACTTGATTTTCCCTTTTTTAGTTTGCTAAAAAGAAAACTATTATGTCGGATTTGTCCGTCCGTCCGCACTTCATTCTGTCTGCCCTCATATCTTAAAAACTCCTCAGGTTAGGGGGCTGCAAATCGTTACGTTGATCAACGTCCCTCCAATCATCAAAAATACCAAATTGAAGCCCTCTAGACAGCAGTTATCATTTAATTTAAGACTAAAGTTAGCCATAATCGTGCGTCTACCAACGATACAAGCTAGGCCACCACTAGTGCCTGGTAAAAGTTTTATGGGCCGCCGCTCATGCAGCATTATACCAAGACCACCGACAGATAGATCTAATTTCGGTAACCTTGATTAAGGGGACCGTCCGCTATATAAAGAAGTTTTTATGGTATGATTTTCAATACAACTGATGTCATATTAGCGGAGAAAACTCTACCAATTTTTTTTTAAATCATGATTTTTGCTAATAAAACGAAAAGTTTTCGATCAAATGACTTGAAATTTTTATATGATGAAGGTATTATATATATCTAAAACATATATGAAAAATTATGTATTTTGCGTAATAGATAAAAAAAATAGACATCATAGCGGACGGTCCCCTTAAACAATGTACAGAAAACTTGTTTAAATACTGATTATAGTAAGTTGCTTCTTTGTTGAGCAAACAGAACTTGTGAAAGATTAACGTAACTTTTCTCAAATTTGTGAGAAGTGCAGATTTGACGATGACACTGACTGAAGGTTTAACATTGAGAAAAGACTACACATGCAATGGTTTAAGGTAGATTATTATTGTTGAAAATTATGAAAAAAGCATTTAAAAATTTGCCCACGTAAAAAAAAAAAAAAATATGAAACGGTTTATGATTTCAGGAGAATAATACAAAAAAAAAAATTTTTAATGACTGAGTACGTATAAAAAATTCCTTCGCTTACACATACTCACAAAAAACTATTTTTATGATCGAGTACATTTTAAAAAATCGTTCATACACACACACACACACACACACACACACACACACGAGTGGGTACACATGAAGAATTCATTAATACTCACGTATACACAGACATGCAAAAAATTCATCTTCTTAAGAATGTATACATGTAGATATATATATATATATATATATATATATATATATATATATATATATATATATATATATATATATATCATCAGATTAGTCATACATACATCATATATATATATAGTATATATATATATATATATATATATATATATATATATATATATAATTCTAAAGACAGAGAGTAAAATTCATTGGGTAAAAACGCAAAAATAAAATAAATAATAATAATCATATTAGGAGGAAACTCAAGAAAATAGTAGCTCCCGGTAATGATAATTGTTATTGAAAAGTTCCTAATTACCTGAGGACCACAAAAGCTTATAAAAGTAAAGGGTATTTTTTTTCTTTTTGTGTCTATTAATTTAATTATAAAACAACTTATTATTTATTTAATTTATCTATTTAATCATTTATTTTTTAAATTATTAGTTAAGTAGAGGAGATAGAAGTATTTTTTATCTAATTAATTAATTTAATTAGTACGCTAATTGATTTTCAAATTACATGATTATATTCTAATTAATTTGGCTTTTGATTAATTATAGTTTACTTCACAAAGTAATCAATAATTAATAAGAGAAATTATTTTGTCAATAATCAATTAACGAATTAAATATATTAATAATGTAACTACGTTAACAAAATAATTAATTAGAGAAAATGGTAGTGAATTAAACAAATTACAATCAATTCAATATCCATTTGTCTAGATTATTATTTGTTCATTAACTTACATACTTGAATAATTATTAATTAATTTATTTACCAAATCTCTTATTAATTAATTCATTTGCTAATTATCAAATACGTAATAAAATTAAGTACTTATTGACTTATTAGTTTAATTAATCATTAGTTGATTAATCATTTAATTAAAAATTAATTCATTCACATTCATAAGTAATTTACTCACTTATTTATCAATTAAATAATTTATGTATTTTTTCACTTTCAGAACCCAAATACATATAGTTAATTTGTCTCGTTTTCGCCAAATTTGGATCAATTATCTTCCGATAAAGATTAATGAATTCTTTGGCATACATACATACATACACGTAAAAAAAATTAAAAGGCGCTTTGTTGCATCATATTTTAGCATAACGTTGACTCCAAAAGTATTTATTTTTATATATATGCCTTTTTAATCATCATTCACAACATTATATCTCACTGTTGCTATACAAAACTCCAATGCCATCCATTCCCCTTCACTCTAATTCTGAAGCTCTTTCCACTTATCATAACAACTCATGCAGCATGATTAAATAGACTTCATGCTTCGACGAATCACATCTGGGTTAATATTCTAATCCAACAAATAGTCTAATTAAGAGGTAAACAGAACCCGCCCGGAATCTGCAAAGAAAATGGATTCCAGGGATTAAGAAAACGGGATCCAGGATTGCGTATAAAATCCTAAGGAGTCTGAGTGAGGTGCAACTGAGCGTTTTAGAGAATTGTGGGAAAGTCTGCCCCCAGGGAAGAGATAATGCCACGCCCTTAAAGTTAGGGCATTTACCGGATGGGTGGGCAGTGATACGAGATACTGGCTGAGTCTTAATGAGTTTATGCTTCTTGAATTTGGGGAGCCTAAGGGTAATTTGAATACCCTTCTAATGTCTCACTGACTTGATGCTGTGGATTTAGTGTTTAAGTTTATTGTCAGGGAAGTGAAATGCTCCAGTGGCTGATGATATTGTAAGGTCATAGGTGAATGTTTATATAGTTTATATACAGTAGTGGTATAGATATGACTCTTTACCGTTTTATTTGAGCATTTTGATATATGACTTTTACTCAATTTATTAGATGCAGTCAGTTCTTGGCAATTTTGTTTTATAGCTTATAAATATTGCTTCATAATTAATCTGATTCTCTTTGAGTGTCTATTTATTTACTAGATTATATATATAAATTCTGTGAAAGAATTTATAGTGAAATAGTGCAGCTTTTGATAAAATAAAATTAATAATAATAATAAATAAAAACCATTGTGTTCCCTTAAGAGAGCTACGAGTTATAACTCAGCAGATTCATTCTTAACTCCTCCCAAACATTGACCTAACTTCCCCCACCCCTCTCTCTCTCACCCCTTTCTCCTTTCACCCCACCTCAAAAAAAGAAAGAAAGAGAAAGTTATCAAGAAAATAGAGTTCAAAGTCTGATCACCTCAAATACAAAGAAGAAAGTCAATACTCTAATGAATGACTGAAACTTACTTTAGAAAGAAAGACAGCAGTAAAAGTTATTTCAAGACACTAAGATAATATCTGGAAAGAAAGAAAGCACCAATGAAAGTTATTGCAAGAGAATAAGAGAGAATATGGGAAGAAAGAAAGCACCAATGAAAGTTATTCTAAGACACTAAGAGAGAAAGTAGAAGGAAAGAAAGCGCCAGTGAAAGTTATTTCAAGACAGTAAGAAAGCGTAAGGAAAGAAAGAAAGCACCAGTGAAAGCTATTTCAATACACTTTAGAGGGAACATGACAAGAAAGAAAGTAACAATGGAAGTTATTTCACGGCACTAAGAGAGAGCATGGAATGAAAGAAAGTGGAAGATATTCGAAGACCCCAAGAGAGACCACGGAAAGAAAGAAAGCGCCAGTGAAAGTTATTCCAAGAAAGCAATGAAAGCACCAATGAAAGCTATTTCAATACACTTTAGAGGAACGTGAAAAGAAAGAGAGAGCATGGTATGAAAGAAAGTGGCAGTGAAAGATATTCGAAGACCCAAGAGAGACCATGGAATGAAAGTTATTGTAAGCTACTAAGTGAGAAATATGGCATAGACAGGAGAGGACAGATATCAGAAACATCTGAGAGATTCCTTTGCATAAAAAAAAAGAGCCCTCGAGAGCGAAGGCGTTAAAATGTTCCATGAGAGATCAAAGAAATGTACCTGAGAGATAAGTGGCTTATCTTTAGACGAAGATGGAGACTTATTCAGATGTGGGATGTAAAAGTCATGCAGTCAGGAGGTGAGATAATGGAATGGCGTGTCGAGGAAGATGGGGAAGGTATGAAGGGCGATGGCATGATATATCACAATATCAATATAATATAAAACAAGGCGTGATCAGACCTCCAGCTTACTCGGGACCTGTGCAAGATTTTCCCCTAGCGCATAATTTGTAAACATTATACTCCCAACTTAATGTAAATTAAAACGTGCTAAAATCTACGGTGAAATAGAGCGTTGTTTCACCA
>NC_087200.1:194364365-194374365 GCF_015104395.2 Macrobrachium nipponense | reverse complement strand
TCTGAAGTTTTGCTTTTTACTTTTTTCAGAAGCGGAAAGTTACTCTTCTGAGCAAAAGCTTCTTAGATGTTGAGATATTTCGTGTAGTGGAATATTTTCATTAATTTGATTATTATATGAAATATTTTTTATTAGTTTAATTATAATAATTATAATTACCTCCAACTGGAAGCATATATTCTTAGTACGTTGGTGTCTTTGTTTCTTTGTCTGATTGTTAGCCTGTTTGTTAGGGTATGTTAAATTATATTAAATTTTATCTATATTCATCTGAATGTTAATTTATATTTTCTTTTTCACTAACTGATTTCTTCTCTCTGCATTTACGATTACCTTCTGTTAATTCTTTCTAATGAACACCATGGTCTTTGGAAGCTTGAATAATAATAATAATAATAATAATAATAATAATAATAATAATAATAATAATAATAATAATAATAATAATAATAGTTAAATGTATTTCTGTTAGTTCTTGTTTTTTTCTGCTACATTTTCCAAATGGAGAACGTATTCTTTGGGAAGCTTTGAATTTCAATTTGAATCACTGGCCTCTATGGGGGACCTTGTTCCATATGAATAGGCTTCATATACAGTAATAATAATAATAATAATAATAATAATAATAATAATAATAATAATAATAATAACTAATAATAATAATACAAACGCGCACAGAGTAAGAAAAGTGATGGACTCCTAAGGAGGCAGGATGCAACCCTGGAACCCCACACAATAAATACACCCAGTCGAATTGGAGGACTGTGATAGAGCATAATAATAAAAATAATAATAATAATAAAAATAATAATATTTAAGAGGGGTATCGTTTCTAGGTCACAAAAAATCTGTTTAGTAAATAAAGATAATAAAAAAATTTGGAGATATGATGCGAAGTCGTATTCCAAAATTAAGATCTTATATATATATATATATATATATATATATATATATATATATATATAATATATATATATATATATTTTCTTTAAGTTTTCTTTCCACGTTGATTATAATCCCGAGCGACTAGTGGTTAAAAAATGGCATTGCTCCAATTTAAAATGGAATAAAAAAATGAACTCCCGGATTGTAAATAATAATTTCTCTCGAACAAATTGCTCTCGGTCTCGTTTCAATTATCACGTACGGGAGCTGAAAAACTGTTAGAGCAATCATACCAGACTACAGATGAATTTTGTGGGTGGGGGGGGCCGGGTTATAATTACATTTTTATTGATATAGGAGGACTGAATACCGGAAAATTACATTTAAAGATTATTTTTTTTTTTTTTGTCGACGTAACTTTGTGTAACCTTTTGTCTAATAGAAATAATGAAATCTACAAATGTATATACATTATATTATATATATATATATATATATATCTGAGAATTTTGGAAATTTATATCATACTTTCACCTTGATATTTATGAGTATTAAATATCTTCAGATCTTAAAATCTTCCATCATGAATCGATTTTGGCTTTATACCGAATTCCCAACAGAGAGAGAGAGAGAGAGAGAGAGAGAGAGAGAGAGAGAGAGAGAGAGAGAGAGAGAGAGATAATCCCATCGATTTTCGATGTGAGATAGTCAGCGAATGCAACTGTTTGCCAACCGAAATTTTCTCTCAAGGAAAGATATTCCAAAAATTTTAGGTTTTTTTCTTTTTGATATTATCAAAATCAATTACTCATAGATGGATTAAGAAATAATCACATTCATACTCTCATCAGTTGCCTTTCATTGCGTGCAATATAACAAAAATGATTGTGCAATTAAAAAAACAAAAAAACTATTATTATTATTATTATTATTATATTTTATTATTATTATTTATTATTATTATTATTATTATTATTATTATTATTATTATCATATTTATTATTATTATTCAGACCAATGAATTCTATTCTTTATGGAAATATGTTTACCATAGGGGCCACTGACTTATTATTATTATTATTATTATTATTATTATTATTATTATTATTATTATTATTATTATTATTATTATTATTATTATTATTATTATTATTGACAATTAAAAGCACGTAGTGTTAAAAATATATTTTTGCACTACGCTAAAAATTACTATGAGACTTCGATGCAGAGCATTATCCGAAAGTCTCTCCCTAGTAATTTTTTATCATTGAAAAAAACAAAAAAAATATATTTTTAACACTACTGTGGCTTTTGATTTGTCAATATTACCCTCGTTACGGAGGTTCCTTAGTTCATTATTATATTATTATATTATTTTATTATTATTATTATTATTATTATTATTATTATTATTATTATTATAAATTTTTTTTTTTGCTCTATCACAGTCCCTCCAATTCGACTGGGTGGTATTTATAGTGTGGGGTTCCGGGTTGCATCTTGCTCCTTAGGAGTCCATCACTCTTCTTACTATGTGTGCCGTTTCTAGGATCACACTCTTCTGCATGATCCTGGAGCTACTTCAGCGTCTAGTTGTTTTTTCTAGTTCCTTTTTTAGGGATCTTGGGATAGTGCCTAGTGCTCCTGTGATTATGAGTACGATATCCACTGGCATATCCCATATCCCTTCGTATTTCTATTTTCAGATCTTGATACTTATCCATTTTTTTTCCTCTCTTTCTCTTCAACTCTGGTGTCCCATGGTATTGCGACATCAATGAGTGATACTTTCTTCTTGACTTTGTCAATCAACGTCACGTCTGGTCTGTTTGCACGTATCACCCTATCCGTTCTAATACCATAGTTCCAGAGGATCTTTGCGTGATCGTTTTCTATCACTCCCTCAGGTTGGTGCTCGTACACTTATTACTGCAAGGTAGCTGATGTTTCTTGCACAGGCTCCAGGGGAGGCTTTTGCTACTGAATCATGCCTCTGTTTGTACTGGTTCTGTGCAAGTGCCGGGCATTCGCTTGCTATGTGGTTTATGGTTTCATTTTTCGTATTGCACTTCCCCTACTATGTGAGAGATGTTATTTCCGTCTATCGTTTCTTTGAACATATCTGTTCTTCCTTAGGGCCTGATCTTGTGCCGCTGTTATCATTCCCTCAGTTTCCTTCTTAGCTCTCCCCTCTGTAGCCATTGCCCATGTGTCATCGCTGGCTAGTTCTTTAGGTCTGTCTATGTATTGTCCGTGCATTGGTTTTGTTGTGTCAGTTCTCTGTTCGGTCTGTCATTCTCCTCTCTGTATATTTTCCTGGGTCCTTCGTCTACTTTATTAGTCCTTCTTTCCATGCACTCTTTAGCTACTCGTCTTACTGGTTTTCAGATATTGCCCCAGTGCTCTGTTCTCGGTGTTGACGCAGTCCTCTATACTTTGTAATCCTCTCCCTCCTTTCCTTTCGTGTTATGTATAGTCTGTCCCGTATTTGCTCTTGGGTGTAGTGCTTTGTGTATTGTCATATGTTTTTCCTGGTTTTTCTGATCTATGCTGCGGAGATCTGCCTTCGTCCATTCCACTATTCCTGCGCGTATCTGATTACTGGGCACTGCCAATGTTTATGGCTTTTATCATATTTTCCGGCGTTGAGTTTTGCTTGAGTATCGCCTTGAGTCTCTTCATATATTCTTTCCTGATCGTGTCCTTCATCTCTTGGTGTTTATTATTATTATTATTTTATTTCATTATTATTATTATTATTATTATTATTATTATTATTATTATTATTATCATTATTCAGAAAACGTATTCTATTCTTAAGGAGCATGCTCTCCAAAAGGGCCCCTGACTTATTATTATCATTATTATTATTAGTATTATTATTATTATTATTATTATTATTTTATTATTATTATTATTATTATTATTATTATTCAAAAAATTAATTCTATTCTTATGAAACATGCCCACCACAGGGAGCCGTTGACTTGAAATTCAAACTTCCAGAAATCATGGTGTTTTGAAAGAAGTAACAGAAGGAAAAAGGACATTCAGAAAGAATATGTCAGTTATTAGAATATAAAAAAAATGAACTAAATAATGAATAAATAGTGATTACATTGCTAAGATTACGAATCAAAAGCAAGTGAGAAGCCATACGGGGGGTGATTTATTAATGGTGTAAATCTATAATAGGTAACATCCTATAATAAATTTAATCTTGTTCCTCATCTATTATCGTTTTCGTAGGGGTCACCCGCCACATTCTCAAATTTCATCGCCAATCTCCTGTTTTGTTCTCATCAATGATGACTTTGAATTTCCTCTCCCCCTTTTTTTTTCTTCCAAATATTTTATATTCTCGTCCTCCTGGAGAGTAAGAAAGGATGGTTCATTCCGCCCCTGCTGGTGTGAGTCAAGTTGATGGTCTCAATAAGTAATCAGAGGCATCTACTGAAACTTCGATTATATACTCGTCAGGGGATCTTGTCGAAGTAAATAATATTTTAGACGAACCGGTTCAAAGGTGAACACTATTCTCTCACTGCATAATATCAGGAATTATTCTTGAATGCATAAAGTTTCAGACAATAATTGAAAGGTGTAGACTTTTTAGCAATGGATACATATTCTCTCAGTGTATAATTTGATGAATATTTTTCAATATGAATTCTTACCCGGATACATATGCGAAATACCTATTTCATGATACATGAATATTAAAGACAATACATTCATACTCTCGTTGATGCAGTGTTATTCATGCACTGACGGTTTAAATTCTTACCCAGACACATGTGATGTTCATTTCAAAGTCCAATGTTTATTACTGATGCACAGCGCATTCGGGCACTTGTTGATACCGTATCCTTTATGCAATGTTTAGCGGCACTAGCTGAGGTATACGATTTCCACTGAAAGTTATTATTTTCTAAGTTTTTTTTGAGAAAGAACTTTTCAATTTGCATCATATTCACGGGAATTTGTCTGTCTTTTTTCAGGTATGATGTGACAGAGGGCTGAAGAATATTTAAAACCAGGAGAAATTACGAATTCATTGACCAGGACCGCTATCTTCACCTGAGCGATATGACTCTCACGTTTGGACGCCCTGACAGAAAGGAGAAAAGTAAATAAATAAATAAATAAATAGGCAAATATCAGTATGGGCCAAAACTTCCCTCACCATGCCAGCCATCTTTAGAATCAACGAAACCGAGCGACAGCAGGAGAGCCAGAGAGTGGCACCACCTTCCACCGCGTCCTTGTGAAGACCGGAAACGATGATTCCGTTACTCCCTCTGAAACATCACTACGAACGCAGAGCTCTTTTCCTGCGCCTAAGGGGAAGAAGAAGAAGAGGCGTGAAGAGTCTGTGGTGATGGATTCCAATCCCAAGTCCGCTGGAGGACGATGATCTGAAACCCTGAATTATTTTATTTTTTTGTAACTCTCGACGACGAACGCGATAGACCTCAGAATCTCTCCCTGGATGACGCCGGATGCTCTGTGCCATAGTAGACCGCTTTTCTAGCTTCTGTCGTTCAAGTTTTTTTGTTTACGTTTCAGATTCAGGAGAGCGAAGGTAGATCCTCGACTTTCTCGCACTGCCTTTTAGTGATGTAAACAGATGCTAGGCCTATGTCGCCTCTCGACGATCTTTTTACTGCGTTTTACGTAGCTCGAGACTAATTGCAAAATGCCGAATGTCCTAGACTCAGCGGACGCAAGGACACTTCTCTAGTGAACGACCTCCTCGCTAGGACACTCCCGTCTTCCTTCTGTGAAGGTAGACATGCTATCTGACGTGAAAGAGTACAACAAGTGGACGTGAGCAATAATAATATTTAGTAACATGACTGAAATGAGCTGCGCATCTGACGGACGGAACAGACCAAATTCGCGCATAAAACGCTGTAGTTGTTATATCCATCGCAATGCGGATGTCTTTTTTGTGGCTTTCGTAGTTAATTAATGCTGTTACGCTGTGATATCCAGGCTTCTTACGGGGCATCTGAACACCTCCTGGTCATCTTTGAATCTGTGGTCAGGTGATCTGGGATGATCATCTGTACAGAATATCGCCTTTGCTTATTTGCATTACTGACAAAATCAAGTCTTCAGCTGCGTTTGTAGTTTCAGAAACTTGCTGAGAAAACTGCAAGTTGCAAGAAGGACATTTAAATTGCGAACTGTTTATACGAGGAAAAGGAAAATTCTAAGTCTTTGCCGCGATAATTTAAGAAAACTGAAAATTAACATTTGAAAATGAAGGAACTAAACGTGCGTTTTTAAATAGGGAAAATGAACTATCTAGACAAGAAAAATGAAAGATAAGTCGATCTATGTTACAAAAAGTTAAGGAAAATAACAAGAAAATAAAGAAAAACATTTGAAAATGAAGGAACCTCATCTAACCATGCTTTTGTGAAAGGAAATATAAACTATCTGCGCAAGAAAAATGAAAGACAAGTCGATCTTTCCAAAGATAATCTAAGGACAATATAAAAGGGAAAAAGTTACTTGGAGAAATATTGACGCAACGTCCCTGGGAGACATTTCAAGATGTCTGTGGCCTTGACAACTCAGATCTTCCTCAAATTAGTTTCGATTTTGCATTTGGCAAAGTACACGGAATCCAATGGTAAGTGGAATGGTTATTTTCACTGTAAAATTTCAGTTGTCTTCGTAATATAATAATATAATCTTTTATGAGTGCTCTATTTAATTTTCTGAAGGTCTTTATAAGCTTATATCTATCTTTGCTTTTTCTTATTTTTATTTTTGACTTAGCATGTGGTTTGCATTAAAATTTATATATATATATATATATATATATATATATATATATATATATATATATATATATATATATATATATATTATTACCGGTCTACAGTTATACGAGTTGGTTACGTACTCGACTACCGATCTCAGGGTCCGGGTTCGACTCCCTGCTCTGCCAATGCGGAATCTCAGGCATTTACTTCTGGTGATAGAAATTCATTTCTCGATGTGGTTCGGATCCCACAGTAAGTTGTAAGTCCCGTTGCTAAGTAACCAGTTGGTTCTTAGCCGCGTAAAAATATCTAATCCTTCGGGCCAGCCCTAGGAGAGCTGTTAATCAGATCAGTGTTTAAAATGCTCAAGCAGATTACAGGGATTATAGCTCAAAGCAGAGGCGTTAGTATCTAGGAATGTAATTATATGAAGGTGGCATTATTTTTTAGTTTGTTTGTGTGTTTGTTTGTTTGGTGTTTTACTTTGAATGGAACCAGTGGTTATTCAGCAACTGGACAAACGGCTTTACGTGATTTCCGAACCACGTCGAGAGTGAACTTCTATCACCAGAAATACACATCTTTGACCCCTCAATGCAATGCCCGAGAATCGAACTCGCGGCCACCGAGGTGGCAGGCCAAGACCAAACCGACCAAGCCTCTGAGGCAATATTATTTTTTAGTGCCTCAATGCTTCAGTCACTATCGATTTTAACCATCGTTATCGTTACTTTTGTTATTATTATATTCATAAGTGACTTTAATTTTACTTTTAATAATTGATCTGTTCTTTCTGTATTTCCCAATACTTTCTATTACCCTTTTTTAATGAACACGGTTATATTCTCTGGAAGTTCGAATTTCAAGTCACTGGTCCTTGTGGTGGGATTGTTCCATATGAATAGGATTCATCTTCTGAATATAATAATAATAATAATAATGATAATAATAATAATAATAATAATAATAATAATACAATAATAATAATTTATCGACCTAATCATATATTCCAGAATCGGAGGACGCACGATCTTATTATGAAAAATAACCCCTCTCCACAGGTATGAGAACCCCTGAAGCAGACGCATGTAGTACCAACCCCTATACATGCCCAGTCCGCGAATGCAGCGGCGCCTACGTAGGTATGACTACCATGCGACTGTCGAAGAGACTCTCGTGCCACGCCCATGAGGGGCTATAAAGAATCACGCCCGCACCAAACATCACGAGGCCATCTCCGAGATGTCATCATAAAGAACGAAGATCATCGGGAAGGCCCCTGATGCCCGTCGGTTGCGCCTGCTGGAGGCGCTACTCATCCAGCAAATAAAACCTACTCTGAATACGACGCAGGAAGAATTCTCCTCCCTACGAGTATGAGAAGACCTGCCACCAACAATGACACCACCGATCATGACAACTCTATGGATGCACAACGCCCCCGAACGAGGTACTCCTGCAGCCGATGGAAATCAAAGTAGCCGTGACGTCCCACAGCGTAGCGCAACGCCCATCAATGTTTACAACGCCGCTTCGGAGGTCCAGGCGGCTGCAGGATATGCTGCAATGCAACCATCGGCCCGAAGAAAGTGGCTTGAGACCTGGCTCAGGCAGCCAATGAAAACAAGACTCACCGCCACCAGCCAATAGGAGACAAGCATGGGGCAGACCCCCTGCTGTCAACCACAGATATAAGGAGGACGGACACCGCACCAGATCAGTCCACCCTCAGCTTCCCAGCCCGAGGATGTCTGGCAGCTCCAGACGAAAGCTCGCTTTAAGAAAAAGAGAGAGAGAGAGAGAGAGAGAGAGAGAGAGAGAGAGAGAAAATCGTTAATGACTTTGATGACTATGGTATCATAGTTTATCTCTAAAATTCAAATATATACACCTATTTTGACCCTGTATTTTACCATGACCTCTATAGGCGCTCTACTAGCCTGTTTAAGTAGCACTGAAAAAGCCGCTATTCGCAAATAGAGAAGAATCTCTACAAGTGTAAACGCTGCTGAAGTAGCCATTACTTTTAATAAAATAATAATAATAATAATAATAATAAATATAATAATAATAATAATAATAATAATAATAATAATAATATTGAAAGATATTGCTGCTTCAGCTGCATTTAACTGTGATAGCAGAGAGAAAGCATCATTAGAAAAATTTTGGATGACACTTTACAAGTCAAATGCAGATGATGCAGCAACATCTTTCTATAATACTTGTTTTGAAGAGGGTCTCCTTCCAAGTATAATAATAATAATAATAATAATAATAATAATAATAATAATTAATAATAATACAATAATAATAACAACACAATGAACTAAGGAACCTCCGTAACGAGGCTATAATATTGACAATCAAAATCCATAGTAGTGTTAATATATTTTTTAGCATTGTACAATAATCTATTTTAACACTACTGTTGCTTTTGACTATCAATAATAATAATAATAATAATAATAATAATAATAATAATAATAATAATAATAATCCAGATTTTGAGGCGAGCCTGCAATTGGGAACGCAGCAGGTATTCATTCAGAGAGCGACTGTGAGCTATTACTTCCATTTCCGCGTTACGATTCGCTTAAATCTTTGAAGCACACCCAAACACACACACACACACATACACAAACACACACTCCAATCGTAGGCGACTTAAGAATCACTCACACCCCTCACCACTCCCCCGCACACAACTCCAATCCCCCGAGCGAAAACTATCCCCCCACCTCACCCCCCCCAACACTCCCCCACCCCAACAACGCACCCCACCAATTTACGTGTTTTCCAGACAAACACACATACTCACAAACAACACGAATCTCCATCGCCGGCGATGAATTATAGATAAGGTTCCGTCGGCTGTGACCTACAGCTTAATCTAATGGCAAATGATAGTGGAATGTGTTTCGCATTTATGTTTAATGTTTGGCTGCTCAATACATTGCTTTGAAAAGGTAAATGGAAGTTGTGTCATAATATTATCTTACTCGTGATTATATATATATATTTTTTTAGGAATATAACCACTCCCTTTTTATTGGGTTTCCTAGGTGATATATGCTTATAGTAGTAAAGCATTCGATTATTGAATTTCTACTTTGATTTCAAATGGTATATGTCATTTCCTGATAGGTTGTCGAACTTTCCTCAAACAAGTACAACTCTGCATGGATTCGGTTGTATCATATAGAGCACCAGAACTATATTTTTATATGAGTTTAACCAGGTGATCTGTACTCTTGGTCGTCAGTCATTTAATCAATGAATTTCTCTGCAGATTTCAAATGGTCTGCGAGAATTTAGTCGTACTGAAATACAAG
>NC_087200.1:194311865-194359365 GCF_015104395.2 Macrobrachium nipponense | reverse complement strand
TTCTCTCTTCCTTTCTTTATTCGATGTTTTCTTACGTTCTCCCTTTACTTTTTGCTTTCTCTTTCCCTTTCTTTATTCGGTGATTTCTTACTTTCTTCCTTTCTTTTTTGCTTTCTCTTGTGTATTTCCTCTTCTTATTTCTTTCCTCTTCCTGTCATTTGATTTAGTTTTTTCCTTCCACGCTTTCTTATTTTTGCTTTCTCTAGTTCTCTCTTCCTTTCTTTCTTCCTTTTTTATTTTTGCTTTCTCTAGTTCCTTGTTCCTTCCGTTCTTTCTTCCTTTTATTTTCACTTTCTCTTATTCTTCCTTATTTCTGTACTATGTTATTCACCATTTCTCCTCCTTTGTTGCTTCCCTCTTTCCTTTCTTTGTCGCTTTCCATTGTCCTATCATCCTTCCTGTCTTTCTATTTTGCTTCTCTTGCTTTTATTCGTTATTTTCCTTGTTTCCCGCTTTCTCCCTTTCCTTTCTCTCATTTCGTTATCGATTTCGCCCGTCGTTACTTGATTTTCATTTCGCTTTCTCTCGTCCTTTATTCCTTTCTTTTTCGCCTTCTCTCGATCTTTATTCCTTTATTTTTCGCTTTCTCTCGTCCGTGAATTTGTTTCGTTTTCGCCTTCTCTCGTTCTTTATTCCTATCTTTTTAGCATTCTCTCGCCCTCTATTCCTTTCTTTTTCGCCATCTCTCGTTCTTTATTCCTATCTTTTTAGCCTTCTCTCGTCCTTTATTCCTTTCTTTTTCGCTTTCCCTCGCCCTTTAATTTTTCTTTTTCGATTTCTCTCGTCCTTTCTCCCTTTCTATTTCGCTTTCTTTCGCCCTTTACTGCTTTCTTTTATGCTTTTTCTCGTACCTCAAAACTTTCTTTTTTGCTTTCTCTTGTATTTTATTCCTGTTTATTTTGCCTTCTCTCGTCCTTTCTCCTTTCTATTTCGCTTTCTCTCGTCCTTTCATACTTTGAATTTCGTTTTATCTCTTCCTTTCTTTTGTACACACAGGAATAATAAAGAAATAAACAAGGTAAAATGTCAGTGAAAAAAAAATAAAAACTTTGATTAATATTTTAAAGTTATGAAATTTTTCATGGAAAAAAAAATAATTGAAAATCTTTTAAAATAATTGATGGGAGACGGGTTCATACCCTCACAGGTTCATGTACTAAATACTAAAATATAAAATATCTTAAATATTCATTTATATATGACACTGTACAATAATAAAGTTCACAAAATATTGGGCACCTTTCGTTCATTTGTTTTCCGAGTCAAAGATCAATAAAGCCAATGCAGTTTTATGTGATGGATCTACTAATCTGACAAAAATGTTTTAATACTGCAACAAGATTATTGGCATTCAGAGTTACCACTGCCCCCCCCCCCCCCCACTCTCGTCTCTCTCTCTCTCTCTCTCTCTCTCTCTCTCTCTCATCTCTCTCTCTCTCTCTCTCTCTTCCTTATTTAGTCAAAGGTTTACGCATATTCAAGTCCTCCCATGAAAGATATGAAACTGAACAATACCCACCCCTAAATAGAATATATATCCGGACACAGACACAGACCCACACACACACACACACACACACACACACACACACACACATATATAATATATATATATATATATATATATATATATATTATATATATATATATATATAAATAAATTAAGATTTCAACCTAATTTTTTTTGTTTTTTTTTTCTCGAATAAAGTTACCAACTGACACCAGCTACCACCATAAATATACATACAGGAGCATTTAGAAAAATAAACGGGAAAATAACAAAAAATTACATTTATTATCCAGATTTCCTCTTCTCCATAAACGAAAAAATACAAATAACCCCAGTTATTTCCAAAAAATTTCCTCCCCCCCCTTCCTCCCCCCATGACGAAAAAATTCCCCCCTCCCGCCCCCCGCCCCCCTGCTTCTTCCCAAAGTTCAAAAGTTTTACAAAACGTAATAGGTTTCTGCATTTATCGAAGCGTCTCCCTTGAAATCTAAAAATAATAAATTGAACTTTTCATCTCCTGGACTTGACGAAATATGGAAATTTCATTCGGATATATTTACACTTAATATTCTTTTTTTTTGCCCTAAAATTTTACATTACATTTAGTCTTTTAAATGTTTTTTCCGTCGTCGTTAGATTTTTTAAGAGATATAATATTTTTAATGCTCTGGTGTTGGATTTTTCGATTAATGTTTTATTTCATGAGTGATGTCGAAATTTAATTCTGGAAAAATATTTATTCGCAAGATTTTTCACTTTATCATAAAACGTTAGCTGGTAGGTTTTTAATAGTGCATATTTTATTTTATTTTATTTATTTGTTTTTACTCATATACAGGAACAAACACACACTCGCATGTGTATGTATAATGTGTATGTAGTATAAATATTTATGCATATATAGATATATATATATATATATATATATATATATATAGATATATATATATATATATATATATATATATATATATATATATGTACATAATATATATACATATATATATCATATATATATATATTATATATATATAGATATATATTACTATATATATACATATATATATATATATATTAGTATATATATATATATATAATATATATATATATATATACTATATATATATATACATATATATATGTATTTATGTGTATGTACGTATGTATGTATATGTGATTATGTTTATATGTATATATAAGATATAATATATATATATATATATATATATATATATCTATATATATCTATATAGTATATATATATATATATATGTATATATATCTATATCTATATCATATATATATATATATATATATCTATACTATAATATTATATATATATAAATATATATATATATATATATATATATATATCATATATACCTATATATATATATATATATGACTGGTAAAGGTGTTCTGTGACAACAGAATTCCATCTAATAAAAGGAGCCCATAAAAACACCAAAATGTAGAGAGAAAAGTACTATATTTCAGAGACTGCTGTCTCTCTCTTCAGGTATATGAATGAGAAAAGTTTACAGAAAAGGTGGTATTTATACCAAAGAGATTCGTCCACAAGTAAGACCAATTTAGGTCACCCCCCCGATGATAATCTTTCCTTTAATCTTCTTAAGCGTTGGTTTGAATGAACCACTGCGTCGAGATGTCTGATGTCCAATTCCCTTTTGAGATGTTCATTACCTGCTTCTCTTTTATTAAGGCCGATTCCATCATTTGACTCTTGTACGGCAGTTGCTGCTATAAATTACCACGTGACATATTCCAGTTTATTCTATGGTTATGTTCATTTATATGATTGAAAATAGCCGAGTTCTGTTGTCCATACCTAACTGACCGTTTGTGTTGTATTAATCTCTGGGGAAGTGATTTACCTGTAAAAATCCGATGTAAGATTGGTCACAGTCCTGGCATGGGATCTCATATACCCCCGAGTCTTTGGGCGATGTCTTTTGTTGGACGTTAATCAGGGATTTGGCTAAGGTATTTGGGTAGGTAAATGCAAAAGGGTTGGATTTCCCAAGGGTGTGAGTTACTCTCTTAATCGTCTCCAGGTGGGGAATTTTTATTTTATTGTTGGGTGTGTCTCTGGTCTTGTCTTTAGGGGGTCGGTAGAAAATTACGTTTGCTTTTTGGAATTGCTTTCTCATTATATGGTCAGATACTCTTGGTAGAATACCACCCCTTTTCTGTAAACTTTTCTCATTCATATACCTGAAGAGAGAGACAGCAGTCTCTGAAATATAGTACTTTTTCTCTCTACATTTTGGTGTTTTTTATGGGCTCCTTTTATTAGATATATATATATATAATCTATATATATATATATATATATATATAATATATATATATATATATATATATATATATATATATATATATATATATATATATATATATATATAGATATATATATCTATATATATATATATATATATATATATATATATATATATATATCTATATATATATATATATATATATATATATATATATATATATATATATATATATATATATAGATGCCGGGTATTGGCTGGTATCCTAAACGCTCAGCACACGCATATGATTTGCTAAAAACTTTCAAAATCAAGCTTAAAAATCGGGCATATCACCGCAATTTTCATCAGCAATCAATTAGACTCATCACAATTGCTTCCAGCAAAAAAAAAAATTCTACAGCACAGAATGACTGCAAATCCCTACATCCATCACTTCTGAAAGGTGGCCTTTTGAGACGGACTCCTCCATTGAAAGCCATGAATTATATTCCCCCAATTTTATGTCCTATTCTGGCTGTCAGTCCCGCCACAACTATTGTAAAGCAGAACTCCATTAAACACTGACTCTCTATCGCTGAATGGAAAGTGTAGAACCGTTAGACTTAAGAGATTTATGGCCTTAACCTTCTTTAGACAAAGAAGTGAGAAGAAGAGAAAGAAAAAGACACCGTGACATTGATAGAAATAGATCCCACGGGCGCCGTTCTAGAGGAAGTGGACTTCGGAAGCGATAAATTTGGCGACGCGAAATATACTATGTGCCGCGAAATATATATATGTTTGTCGTTCTTTAGTGTGGGGACAAATCAGGTATGGCGACCTCACTCTGAATTATTTGAGGGGTAAAGCACCTAGTTTTTCCTGGAGTTCTACAAAGAAAGCTTAAAAATACATAACCTTCGAATGAAGATAGGAAAAGAATGAATTTTCTATTTTCATAAAATTGCAAGCGATAAAAATTGATGCAAAATCGATGAGAATGAAAAAAATTCTTATTATTAAATTATAACAGTTAATACAAACTTAAATTGCATTTTACAAAGCAGGTGTAAAAAATTAGGAATTAAAAATGTAATAGGAAAAACAAATGAATTTTCTTTTTATAAAGTCATAAAAGATTAAAAATGCATCCGTAAGACAACAAGAAAACTGTTTTATTAAGTCATAAAAGTTAATATTAACATCTTAGATTAATTGTCAAACACATGAAGATAATAGGAATGAAGGCGAAATTATAATTTTTCTAATCATTAAAATCGATGTAGTTTGTGACCTTCAAGCGTTGATGCAATGCATTACTTCCCTAGAGCAATGCTCCTTGTATTTTGTAGTTTACTTACATCTTAACCTATTTATCTATTCATTTGTTAAAATGTTTTTTCTAATAACTGATCTCATCTCTGTTTCCTAAAACCTTCTCTTAATTCTTTCAATAGAACACCATTTTCTTTGGAAGATTGAATCTCAAGTCGATGACCCTGTGGTGCAATTGTTCCATTTGAATATGGGTTCATATTTTATATAATAATAATAATAATAATAATAATAATAATAATAATTATTATTGTTATTATTATTATTACTACTAGCAAACATATGTATAAAAAAATTATGTTGGATAAATTCGTAAAGTAACTAAGTCTACGGGTATAACGAGCCCCTTTACACGGGCAGAAGCAGCTCCGGTTCAGGGAATCCCTTCTCACCCCCACCCCCTTCGGAGGGGTGGGGGTGAGAAGGGATTCCCTGAACCGAGCTGCTTCTGCCCGTGTAAAGGGGCTCGTTATACCCGTAGTTAGTATATAGTATATATGTATATATACTAATATAACCCTGCCAAGTTTCATTCCTATCGGACCAGCCGTTTGGACGTGATTGAATGGTAGTCGGACGGACAGGACTCACAGACAAAACGTACGTAGTAAGATCATTATAAATATTATTATTATTATTACCGCTGAAAAACCAAAGCACCATGACTAAATATGTTTTTCCAATAGAGTTCATATTGATTAAGTCACTTGTTAATGCCATGGTGTGAAATTCTTATACTCTCTCTCTCTCTCTCTCTCTCTCTCTCTCTCTCTCTCTCTCTCTCTCTCTGTCGACATATTTTGCTGAATCAATTCAAGAAATGTAAAGAACGAACTCAGACTTCCTCGAATTTCTTGCCTGATCGGACCAAAACATTTTTATTTCAAACGATTTATGGCTGGACGTCCACGGAAAAGGTCTTTACAAGCACTCCACCGATAAACTACCGGTGCAGTCATAAAGTTTCAAATCCCTCCAATTGAAGTGAGCTATTAACATCGTGAAAGTGGGAAGCACGTGTTTTATATATATATATATATATATATATATATATATATATATATATATATATATATATATATATATATATATATATATATATATCTAGTATATATCTATGTACATAAATGTCTTTATACAAAATCGTCTAAAACATGTTTTTTTTTATATTCGCCTACATCATGTATATAAAACATAGATATGAATATATATAATATATAATATATATAATATATATATATATAATATATATATATATTATATATATATAACATATACATAGCATATATAGTATATATACATATATCTCTTTATGCAAAATTATCTAAAATTATGTTTTTTTTTCTATAATTCGCTTGCATCATGTAATATAGGACATGTGTATGAATTATATATATATATATATATGACTGGTAAAAGTGTTCTGTAACAACAGAATTCCATCTAATAAAAGGAGCCCATAAAAACAACCAAAAATAAAATGAGAGAGAAAAGTACTATATTTCAGAGACTGCTGTCTCTCTCTTCAGGTATATGAATGAGAAAAGTTTTACAGAAAGGTGGTATTTATACCAAGAGATTCGTCCACAAGTAAGCCAATTTAGGTCACCCCCGCTGATAATCTTCCTTTAATCTTCTTAAGCGTGGTTTGAATGAACACTGCGGTCGACGATGTCCGATGTCCAATTCCCTTTTTGAGATGTTCATTACCTGCTCTCTTTTATTAAGGCCGATTCCATCATTTGACTCTTGTACCGGCAGTTGCTGCTATAAATTACACGTGACATATTCCAGTTTATTCTATGGTTAGTTCATTTATATGGTTGAAAATAGCCGAGTTCTGTTGTCCATACCTAACTGACCGTTTGTGTTGTATTAATCTCTGGGGAAGTGATTTACCTGTAAATCCGATGTAAGATTGGTCACAGTCCTGGCATGGGATCTCATATACCCCAGAGTCTTTGGGCGATGTCTTTTGTTGGACGTTAATCAGGGATTTGGCTAAGGTATTTGGGTAGGTAAATGCAAAAGGGTTGGATTTACCCAAAGGGTGTGAGTTACTCTCTTAATCGTCTCCAGGTGGGGAATTTTTATTTTATTGTTGGGTGTGTCTCTGGTCTTGTCTTTAGGGGGTCGTAGAAAATTACGTTTGCTTTTTGAATTGCTTTCTCAATTATATGGTCAGGATACTTTAAAGATGAAAGTTGCTTGCGAATTAGTTCAAATTCTTTTTCCAGGAAATCTGGGAACAAATTCGTAAGGCTCTTAAGAATAGGTTGCTAGCTAGACCTATCTTGATAGTATTGTCATGATAGCTAAAGTAGTGAATATATGAAAGTGAGAACGTTGGTTTTCTGTATATGGTAAATTTGTATTCTGTCGTGTCTCTGATTATTAAAACATCAAGAAAGGAATTTTGTTGTCTGTTTCCCATTCAACTTTAAATTTGATGCTGGGCACTAATGCGTTTAATTTTGAGAGGAATTCATTAAAATTACCCCACTTATTATCCCAAAATGTTAGTATGTCATCCACGTATCTCATCCACAGCATGTTTTTGGGTTTTATTGCATTTATTACTGTAGTTTCAAAGTATTCCATGTACAGATTGGCTAAAATAGGACTTAAAGGACTACCCATACTACACCCGAATTTTTGCTTGTAGAATGATTCCCGAATGAAAATACGTTATTAGATGCACATAATTCAACTAACTTTATTATTTTGCCAAGTGCCAAAGGGAAATGCTCTGAATAGGGGGATAATTTTTCCCTTAAAAACTGAAGAACGTCCTGTACTGGTACTTTTGTGAATAGGGAGTCTACGTCAAGGCTTAAAAGTTTTATGTTGTGAAGTGGTATATGTGCTTCTCTGAATTTGTGACAAAAGTCTTCCGAATGTTTGATGTGACTGGGAGAAAAAGTGCCTAAAAAAGGAGAAAGGAGGCCAGCTAACCATTTAGAAATTTTGTAATTGAAAGCTCCGGCGCATGAAACGATGGGTCTGAATGGAAGATTGTCTTTGTGAGTTTTGGGAAGACATAAAAGTAGGGTAATTTGGGATTAATTACTTTAAATTTCTCTAATAGTTCAATACTCTTTTTGTCTTGGCCAATTAATCTTACTTTCCAAAAAATTCCGTGGGAACGTTCTGGAGGGGATTTTTCGTCAGTTTTTCGTAAGTATTTGTGTCGCTAAGGAGCTGGTTGATTTTGTCGAGGTAGAAGTCTTTGTCCATTATTACAATTTTGCCGTCTTTGTCGGATCTACTTATTATAACATCTAACTTTTTAGCGATGGATGGCTATCATGAATCTGCGGGGAACAGGATATTTCTTATGAAGGTCAGTTAAGCATTTAGTAGCACTCCTTTTAAAACATATCTCTTCACGGCTGTAGTTTTTGTCAGATATGAATTTATCAAAAGCCACTATGAAGTCTAGGTTGTTTTTGTGGTCTGGCATTAGGGCAAAGGATAAGCTAAATTAAAAACTAAATGTTGATTTACAGTAAGGGGGGTGTTGGATAAGTTAAAACTTTGTCTTGTTGTTCAAGATTATTCCATGCGCTATTATCTATTAGGTTATTTAACTTGCGTAAATGTCTGTTGGAATGAGTACACCTATTATAGGCAGCAATGTCGGAACAGAATGAAATCAGATACCTGTATACGTGGTCCGTAGTGAGGAGGCGAAGATTAGATTGAGTTCCATATATTATCACTCTGCGTAGCACGAAGATGTCGTTTCTCGTATTGGTGATTCTTTCTTCCAGGAAAATCTTGTGTGATAGAGGGAAGGGGTTTGATTGCAGAGTCCATCTCCCGAATCCGTACATTTTTGGAAGTACTTGTTCTTTGAGGCATTCTTCCAAAAGTGTTTTTGGTTTTTCAGCCGGTGTAGTCTGTTCAGTTCTTTTTCAAACTTGCGGAAACTGGCTTGACTTCTGGAAGTGAGTGAAGAATCGTGGAAAGGCGGTTGAATTCCATAATGGGCTGACAATGACTGGTAAAAGTGTTCTGTAACAACAGAATTCCATTTAATAAAAAGGAGCCCATAAAAAACACCAAAATGTAGAGAGAAAAGTACTATATTTCAGAGATGCTGTCTCTCTCTTCAGGTATATGAATGAGAAAGGTTTACAGAAAAGGTGGTATTTATACCAAGAGATTCGTCCACAAGTAAGCCAATTAGGTCACCCCCGCTGATAATCTTCCTTTAATCTTCTTAAGCGTTGGTTGAATAACAACCTGCGTCGACGATGTCCGATGTCCAATTCCCTTTGAGATGTTCATTACCTGCTTCTCTTTGCCCTAATGCCAGACCGCAAAAACAACCTAGACTTCATAGTGGCTTTTGATAAATTCATATCTGACAAAAACTACAGCCGTGAAGAGATATGTTTAAAAGGAGTGCTACTAAATGCTTTAACTGACCTTCATAAGAAATATCCTGTTCCCCGCAGATTCATGATAGCCATCCACTCGCTAAAAAAGTTAAGATGTTATAATAAGTAGATCCGACAAAGACGGCAAAATTGTAATAATGGACAAAGACTTCTACCTCGACAAAATCACCAGCTCCTTAGCGACACAAATACTTACGAAAAACTGACGAAAAAAAATCCCCTCCAGAACGTTCCCACAGAATTTTTTCGGAAAGTAAGATTAATTGGCCAAGACAAAAAGAGTATTGAACTATTAGAGAAATTTAAAGTAATTAATCCTAAATTACCCTACTTTTATGGTCTTCCCAAAACTCACAAAGACAATCTTCCATTCAGACCCATCGTTTCATGCGCCGGAGCTTTCAATTACAAAATTTCTAAATGGTTAGC
This sequence comes from Macrobrachium nipponense, assembly GCF_015104395.2. Lineage (NCBI taxonomy): Eukaryota > Metazoa > Arthropoda > Malacostraca > Decapoda > Palaemonidae > Macrobrachium > Macrobrachium nipponense. The sequence goes on along the minus strand of NC_087200.1, from coordinate 194,349,403 downwards.
TGGCCTCCTTTCTCCTTTTTTGGCACTTTTTCTCCCAGTCACATCAAACATTCGGAAGACTTTTGTCACAAATTCAGAGAAGCACATATACCACTTCACAACATAAAACTTTTAAGCCTTGACGTAGACTCCCTATTCACAAAAGTACCAGTACAGGACGTTCTTCAGTTTTTAAGGGAAAAATTATCCCCCTATTCAGATCATTTCCCTTTGGCACTTGACAAAATAACTAAAGTTAGTTGAATTATGTGCATCTAATAACATATTTTTCATTCGGGGAATCATTCTACAAGCAAAAATTCGGGTGTAGTATGGGTAGTCCTTTAAGTCCTATTTTAGCCAATCTGTACATGGAATACTTTAAATTTTCGAAACTAGCAAGTAAATGCAATAAAACCCAAAAACATGCTGTGGATGAGATACGTGGATGACATACTAACATTTTGGGATAATAAGTGGGGTAATTTTAATGAATTCCTCTCAAAATTAAACGCATTAGTGCCCAGCATCAAATTTAAAGTTGAATGGGAAACAGACAACAAAATTCCTTTTCTTGATGTTTTAATAATCAGAGACACGACAGAATACAAATTTACCATATACAGAAAACCAACGTTCTCACTTTCATATATTCACTACTTTAGCTATCATGACAATACTATCAAGATAGGTCTAGCTAGCAACCTATTCTTAAGAGCCTTACGAATTTGTTCCCCAGATTTCCTGGAAAAAGAATTTGAACTAATTCGCAAGCAACTTTCATATTTAAAGTATCCTGACCATATAATTGAGAAAGCAATTCAAAAAGCAAACGTAATTTTCTACCGACCCCCTAAAGACAAGACCAGAGACACACCCAACAATAAAATAAAAATTCCCACCTGGAGACGATTAAGAGAGTAATCACACCCTTGGGAAATCCAACCCTTTTGCATTTACCTACCCAAATACCTTAGCCAAATCCCTGATTAACGTCCAACAAAAGACATCGCCCAAAGACTCTGGGGTATATGAGATCCCATGCCAGGACTGTGACCAATCTTACATCGGATTTACAGGTAAATCACTTCCCCAGAGATTAATACAACACAAACGGTCAGTTAGGTATGGACAACAGAACTCGGCTATTTTCAATCATATAAAATGAACACAACCATAGAATAAACTGGAATATGTCACGTGTAATTTATAGCAGCAACTGCCGGTACAAGAGTCAAATGATGGAATCGGCCTTAATAAAAGAGAAGCAGTAATGAAACATCTCAAAAAAGGGAATTGGACATCGGACATCGTCGACGCAGTGTTCATTCAACCAACGCTTAAGAAGATTAAAGGAAGATTATCAGCGGGGGTGACCTAAATTGGCTTACTTGTGGACGAATCTCTTGGTATAAATACCACCTTTTCTGTAAACTTTTCTCATTCATATACCTGAAGAGAGAGACAGCAGTCTCTGAAATATAGTACTTTTCTCTCTACATTTTGGTGTTTTTATGGGCTCCTTTTATTAGATATATATATATATATATATATATATATATATATATATAATATATATATATATATATATATATATATATATATACATATATATATATATATATATATATATATATATATATATAATATATATATATATATATATATATATATATATATATATATATAAATCAGTTGAAAATCCGCACTTAGTTCTTTGAGAGTCCTACAAAATTACTAAAATTCCACTTCAGAAAAGTAAACCTATAATAGTCACTTAAGATCCAATTTGAATCCGGAGTGAATCCCATTCTATACTGGAATAGCAGTGGCAGTGTAAATAGATACATCAAAATCACTGCGAGTTCAAAATATCCATTAGAATTGCTTCTCTATATTCATAGCTCTTGTCGTAGAATTTCCATAAACGAGAAAGTGGGGGAAAAAAACCCTGTTAGCTAAATGGTCTTACCATTTATATAAAAACAGAAAAAAAATTAACATCCCGTCCTGTAACAAGTAGATGTTTTTCATCTACACTTAGATCTCTCTCTCTCTCTCTCTCTCCTGTCTTAGAATGTCCATTAATTAACAAGAAAGTGTAGACAAAACTTGTTAGCTAAATGTCATATTATTTATATAAAAATCAGAATAAAGTACACAACAATCCCAAACCAGTTTTTCATCTACACGCAGATGTTTCCAGAGAATTCGTCTCTCTCTCTCTCTCTCTCTCTCTCTCTCTCGCTCCTCTCTCTCTCTCTCCTCTCTCTCTCTTAAATTATCACTATATGACGTGAAAAAAAACCTGTTAGGTAACTGGTCATATCATCTATATTAAATTCAGAAAAAACTAAACAACCTCGTTACTTAATCAATAGATGTTTTTTCCCTACATTGTGAAGTATCCAGAGACTCTCTCTCTCTCTCTCTCTCTCTCTCTCTCTCTCTCTCTCTCTCCTGTCTTAGGATAAAATATGAGACCATTAAGGAAATTGCTCTTTATAGGTTTCGGAATCCGGGAGATTTATGTCCCTGCTGCTCAGTTGGCTTCAGGGAATGGCTGCCGAAGATTTGTCTTATTAATTATTATTGGCGAGCAAGATATGCAATGTTTTCTTCTTCCTTTCCTCTGATTTATGGGGTTAGATTACGAGAATAGGTGTTATTGAATTCAAATGCCGTCTCTCTCTCTCTGTCTCTCTGTCGCTCTCTCTCTCTCTACGAAGCATTAGATTATTACATGATAGCCAACACACATACACAAAAATATTATTATTATTATTATTATATTATTCAGGAATACAGTTTCTTGGTATAATTCTGGATTTTCAAAAACAATACTTAGAAATAAAAAAACAACAATAATAATAATAAAATGTCATATATTCAACCAATGTATCAGGTTCCATAAAGTTTATAAAATACAAGGTGTGGTCCGACCTCGAGCTTACTCTGGGTGCGTGCTAAAACCTATGGTCAAATAATGCCCTGTTTTATTAACGAAAATTAGAATAAATACGCCATATTTTATTTGAAATGATTGTTCTGTACTGTTTAACATGAATATTATTATTTTTTTAAAATATTTTTATTCTAATAAATGAATTATAAATATCATGTCCTAAAATTCAACGCGAAGAACCTTTTCCAGACCTTTTCAGGCTCTCACATAGACCTTTCCTAACCCCCAACAACAATAACAACTACAACAACAAATTACCTTGTAGGCTTACTCCCAGAGTAAGCAAAAAAAGTCACAGTCTGCAAGTTGTAGTCTGGTATCAAGGCTTTTAGAGTGATGTATTAAGATCACAAAACCTAGATATCTACATGTTTCAAAACAATTGGCTTTAGGTATTAGTCATGTAGAGTAAACTACCTAGAACATTTACATTCCTGAAAAACATTGATTTAGAAAGGACTGCCCTCTGGGAAATGGTTACCGAGAGCAATATACGTGTTCCAGAAAATAGAAGTATTGGACTTTCTTTCAGGTTCATGAATAATGCAATATCGGACTCCAAAGCGCACGCATAGTTTCACGGAGTTAATATTTTATTATCAGACATACTGAGGGATCCTAAGTGCGCTTTTATGGTCGCTCGCTACGATTTAAAAACAGGAGAATGTGAAGTATTCTGGAATTTTTGGGCTTTGGGAATTCACTCTCATTTTTTTCACATGCTTTATACACTGTTAGATTTTACGATACTTTTATTAGTTTTCTGTAAAATAAAATGATTTTACCAGCACTTTTTCTGTCCGACCTCAGACCTTTAAAACTACTGAGGGTAGAGGCCTGTAAATTACTATGCTGATCATCCACCTTCCAATCATATAACATACCAAACTGCAGCCCTCTAGCCCCGGTAGATTTTATTGTATTTAAGGTTAAATTTTACCATAATCGTACTTCTGGCAACGTCAAACGATAGGCCACCATAGGACCATGTTTAAATTCTAATGGGTCGCGGCTTATGCAGCATTATACCGAAACCAACGAACGATATATCTATTTGCGGTGGCCTTGATCATACGCTTTGGCGGCTGTACAGAAATCTCGATTGCGCCGAAGTTTCTATCAAACCTATCATTGTGAAGGCTTTGAATTTTGATACCAAAATAGGTTACGGACTTAAATATAGCAAATAATGTTTTTCTCAGGGAAAAGTAGACTGATGGTAATATAAGTTTTGATGATTGGTGATGTATGTCGGTACATCGTCATAATAAAAATGGTCATAAGACAAATTTTTGGGAAGTAATTTATTGGAATGTTTTGCTTGACCTAAATTCCATATTCTTTCTTTATATTGAACAGTCATTTTGTTCTTCAGGCTGCTATGTTAAATACATATGACTGAAAGACTCATATACATATATATCTATATCTATCTATATATATATATATATATATATATATATATATATATATATATATATATATATATATATAATTTAATCAGATTCCTAACATACGAAAGACATGTTTACCTCCACATATTAAAGTAATGGTATTAAAAAATGTTATAAATGTTTCATTTTTTTTACATAACTTACGTCGCTATTTACTGGGATTCCTTTTAATTCTAAAATTCACGTCCATATTTTTTAGCAAACTTTTAGACAAAACTTCATTTGCTTTGAATAAAACAATGAAAAAATATATTTATTTAGTTTATGTTATCAACTATTTATGTTTTAAAACCAATGTTAATCATCCTTTATCTTGTTATTTGATCACATAAATTATTTAATGCTTTAGTTTGAAATATATAATTACATCGCAGCATTTATTTATTTTGGCATATTCCGTCTGATAATAATAATAATAATAATAATAATAATAATAATAATAAAAACTAATAATAATAATAATAAACAATATTAATAAAAAATAACAACGAGTTATTATTATTATCACTATTATTATTATTATTATTATTATTATTATTATTATTATTATTATTATTATCATTATTTGACTGTGTTGGTTATTTCCAATAATAATAATAATAATAATAATAATAATAATAATAATAATAATAATAATAATAATAATAATAATAATAATAACAGTTCGGACACTAACCTAACGCTCATAAATAAAAAGTAACATAACATATTCTATTCTAATAAAGAATTTATTCCTTCCAGAACTAACTAACAGCCTCGGGTGGAACTGGGAGATGTGGTGGACGTATGACGGTATATCAGGTGAGTAGATATGTACATTTTAATGTAATTTTTATATCCAGTATTAATGATCTGGATAAATAAACTCTACGGGTTTATCACACCTCATTTCATTTACTCGAGGTCATAAAAAATATATTATGGAAAATTATTTCTTTCCTGTGGTTAGCAATTCTGTATCAAGTTTTGTGTTTAGGTTTAGTTGGTGTATGTTTAGGTTTAGTGGGGGTGTGCGTTTAAGTTTAATTGGGATGTGTTTAGGTTTAGTAGACGTGTTAAGGTTTAGTAGTTGATGTGCTTAGTTTTACTGGTGTTGTGTTTTGGTTTAGTGGAGGGGCTATGTAGGTTCTGTGGCGGTGTGTTTAAAATTAGGGTGTGTTTAGGTTTAGTGGAGGTGACTTTCGATCTAGGTGGTGTTTAGGTTTAGTGGGGTGTGTTTGGAATTGAGGTTGTTTAGGTTTAGTGGGGATATGTAAATGAAAACCACACCACTTGTTACGTCCATTCATAGGTAATTGATCGGCTGTCCTTCAGAGTTAGTCAGCTAGTGTATATATATTTACATGCATGTTAGTTATTGCAGATTGTATCGAATCCTGTACAACAGTCTGGCAAAAGTAACCTGCTTCTGTTGCAGAATCTAGTCTTTCTCTAAAAATAGGAACCAATATTGACTTGCAACTTGAAATAACAATAAATGTTGGAAGGAACAGTCAATTACTCTCCAATAAATATCTCGATAAGCTTTGTCATTTGCTGTTTAACATTCCAGAATCATCAGTAATTTACTGAAGGAGCGAAAGATAAAGTAACGTGAAGAAGTTTGACATTAAGGCTACTGGTCTTTTATCACGTAGCTTAAGCTGCTGAAGAATTTATAATTCTCGTCCTTGAACGTCTGTCTCAGACTTTCAGTACGAACTATTTAAGTTTTGGTCGTTTGAGTTTGTAACTTTCTGGTCTCCTATGCCATGAATCTTTATATACATATATATACACATATATATATATATATATATATATATATATATATATATATATAATATCTTTTAACACCGAATTCAAACCATCTTAGCAAAAACTTATAAGAGAGGCGAATTATAAATGATATCAGTGATGTGATACTTATATTGCTGAATAAATTCGGCCTATATATATATATATATATATATATATATATATATATATATATATATATATATATATATATGTGTGTGTGTGTGTGTGTGTATATATATATACATATATATATATATATATATATATATATATATATATATATATATATATACATATACATATATATATATATATATATATATATATATATATATATATATATATATATATATATATAGGGCGAATTTATTCAGCAATATAAGTATCGCATCACTGATATCATTTGTAATTCGCCTCTCTTATAAGTTATTGCTAAGGTGGTTTTAATTCGGTGTTAAAAGATATTTGTAACATAATATTAGCGAAAATTGAAATAAAATGTATAAGTCACATGAATTCATATGACAATTTCTAAACGTATGCATAATACATAAGTTGCATTAATAATGAATGGTTTGTAAAAAAAAGATAACTAAGTAATTCGTGGAAAAGTCAGACAAGAATTTTGACAAAATTGAATTCTCATAAACACTTCCTAAGTGATAATTCTTAACTTCTGTCCACACGACAGGCCATTAAAGATTCTAAAGATAATTTTCTGGATAAGAAGTGGTTCGTTACCTTTCTACTACCACGCCCCCTCTAAGAGGTGGTCCTTCCCTCCACGGCCCCCTTGGATATATGAGTAAAATTCGCTCCCAGATTTCAAGGAAAAAAGAAATAATAAAAAAGAGAGAAAGAGAAGTTGTTGGAGGGATGGGAAGGGAGGTAAATCATTACAATACATGGTAAGCCCAACGAGTCTAACTAGAGCATTAGATTTTCGGAAACTAATGTTATAAGGCGATATTTTTGCATTTTTTTCATAAACTTCTATATATTAGTTCCTCACTGTGTTTAAGAGAATAACGAATATAATTAGGGATTTTTTTCTATTTTTTTCCCAAGGGCTCGCGCCTCCCCTGAATATTGCTGACGCTCCCCAGGCTTCGAGCAACGGCTCAATAGAAATGCATTTATTTTATAATGACCAGTAACCAGCAAAACTGAATAACGTTAAGATAAAAAACCGAAGTATTAAATGAATATATAAATATGAATAACAATATAATAACAGACAGGTTGAATGTACTTGCGTCAATTTTCAAGTATAACTTACTTCTTCCTAATGAACACCATATGTTTGGAAGCCTGAATTTCAAGCCAGTGGCCCCTTTTGGCTTGTATATACCAACCTTGATCATGGCACGTATATAGTCCGCGTCAAATAATTTCTCACGTGTCAAGTTTGAAGGTCAAATAATTTTGAATGGATTCCTGAAACTTACTCATTCCATTATAAAAATCTTCAATGACTCACTTAATCGAGATAAATAGCCAGTCTTATTTATTTAGTCGATTCTCTATTGATAATCTAACAGCAACAAAGAAATATTATCATGAAGTGTTCGTGGATTTTAGTTGACTGAATAGATTCAGGTTTTAGGTACATGACAATTTAAGATTAGATTTGTCTTACGCATTCTTTCTTCGTTTGCTTCAATGACGTTTTATAATGTATACGAAATTTGAACCTATAATTGTTTTTTATCGTAAAATTCTTGGAATGTTGAAAATCATTATTTCACTGTTTGTTTGCCAAATACTATCCTACCATCTGTAATAGACACACTAACGCAATAAAAATAAATCTATAATGATAAAGTTCTAGCCTCATAATGTGTTTTTGATCCCTGAACAATTTCTCAGTTAAACTTGGCTAACACCATAAGCAGTAATGCTACCACTATACTAGTCTAGTGTAGCTTCCTAAGGAATTTCTATTTACATTAATCATTAAATTGAAATTGGTAGATTCCTATCCCTCTCTCTATCTCTGTATATATATATATATATATATATATATATATATATATATATATATATATATATATATACATTTATATATATATATATATATATATATATATATATATAAATATATATATATATATATATATATATATATATATATATATATATATATATATATATATATATATATATACATATACATACTATATACACACACACGCACATATGTATATATATGTGTATATATATATATATATATATATATATATATATATATATATATATATATATATATATATATGTATACACACACACACACATATACATATATATATATATATATATATATATATATATATATATATATATGTGTGTGTGTGTGTGTGTGTGTGTGTGTGTGTGTAGGTATACTCTCCTTCCTTTGAATGTTTGATATTTATTAGTTATCTGATGAAAGTTTTGACCAATGTGATAAATAGCCTAAATCTTAAGACAAGTCTATATTTGTTTTATTGTGCCTACAACAGTCATGACATACAGAATTTGGGCTCAAAATATACTGTAATCTCACAGTACCAAAATAAGCTTTCACCTCAAGGAATATTTTGCAATGCATGAAGTTAATATGTAGAGTTCACACATTTACGAAAACTTATAATTTTTATGCAAAAAATTATAAATCCCCTTTAATGCAGAATGAGAAACATCAATTGTCTAAGTTCCAGGAACGATATTTATCATTGAAGTAACAAGACTTATCTCTCCTTCTTCCACAGGACCAGAATTCTGGGGCGTGATCAACCCAGCCTGGGCCATGTGTTCTCAAGGGCGTCGTCAGTCCCCAATTAACCTGGACCCTAGGACGCTCCTGCACGACCCTAATCTAACGCCTGTTTCTTTTGACAAAAATTCTGTGAGTGAGAATTGAAAGTTATTTGTTTCCCTTCGTTATAAAGGCGATTGTTGATGGTTGATAGGGCTTTGCTCAGCAAATACTGCTGCTCTGTATTGTATTAAATTGTTCATGCCTTTATTTAGGTTAGATCTTAGGTATACACACACAAACACACACACACACACGCTCACACTGAAACTGCCAAGAGTCCTGGTTAGGTCTACACCAAAAAAGTTTATTTTACTAAGTTTAAACTTCTAAGAAATGTTGGCCTCAATATCACTAATAAGAGCAGTAAACTAATTATTATGCATCCAAGTTTGATATCCAGGATTAATTATACATTATTACGGTTGATAGCAAGCACTAATATATATATATATATATATATATATATATATATATATATATATATATATATACATATGTATATATATATATATATATATATATATATATATATATATATATATATATATATATATATACTCGTATATATAAGAAACTAGTTGTGATTAACTACAAATTATTAAATCTTTCTTGAGTGGTACGAACATACTTCTTGCTGTAAAAGACTCATCTTTGGCGGAGTTTATATAAGTAATTGCTTATTATCCAAATAATGAATACTTGGGTAAATCAACCCTAGTTATTAGAATGGACTAAACAGTTATTAACTCCATCCACTTCGTTTACTTGGCTTATTAATGATAATGAGCTCAGCATTACGTAGAATTTTAAACGCAGGAAGATAAACAAGAAAATATTTTAATTATAATTTTTTTTGGAAAGAAATCAAGACTTTTAGCAGTTTCAGGAAAAAGATAAATAATAAATAATCATCCCAAGGAATAATGACTTGTTTTGAAGGCTTCGAGGTTACTGTAGTGAAAAAAAAAATGCAATTAAGTGAAATGGGAAACATTAGAGATCGTTAAGAATTACGGGAGCTAAGATTTTTATCAGAAAGGGACAAGATATTGAAAATTATTAAGTATGGAGGAATGTTATTGTCATTAATAACACAAAATATAAAAGTGTGAATGTAATTATGTTCACCGATGAATAATAGAAAAAAAAATATTGAGTAAATATAGAGGTATTGTCATTAATATCAGAAATTTTAAAGTGATAATTTAATGAAGTTCATTGATGAATAATGAATAGATATTATGTAATTAAAGAGAATGTTATTGTTATTATGTAAGTATAAAAATGCTGATGTAATGAAGCTCACTGATGAATAACGAGTCTCTGAACCTTGTTAATTTCATTCCCTCTTTGTCTCCAGGTCAGAGGTGAACTCGTCAACACAGGTCACAGCCTAGAGTGGCGAATCATCACCTCGCCCCAGAGGTCGTCCGTTAACCTCTCAGGAGGTCCTCTCTCCTACACCTATTCCGTCAGTCACCTAAGATTGCACTTCGGCGAGAGAGATTCTCAAGGGTCTGAACACACCATTGCTAACTATGCTTTCCCTGCGGAGGTACGTCATCTTGTACCCTTAAGGTGTTAGGGATATTAGTTAGCCTGATTAGGTTACCATCCCTAACTAGGCTTTTCTTACGGAAGTAAGTGACGTCATCTGGTACCCTTATAGTGTTATGGCTATTAGCCTGATTAGGTTACCATTGCTAACTATGCTTTCACAACGAAGTAATGTGACGTCATTCTGTTAACCTTTAAGGTGTTAGGGATATTAGTTAGCCTGATTAGGTGACCATCCCTAACTAGGCTTTTCTTACGGAAGTAAGTGACGTCATATTGTAGCCTTACAGTGGTATGGATATTAGCCTGATTAGGTTACCATTGCTAACTATGCTTTCCCTACAGAAGTATGTGACGTCATCTGGTACCCTTAAGGTGTTAGGGATATTACTTAGCCCGATTAGGTTACCATCGCTAACTATGCTTTCCCTACAGAAGTATGTGACGTCATCTGGTACCCTTATGGTGTTAGGGATATTACTTAGCCCGATTAGGTTACCATCGCTAACTATGCTTTCCCTACAGAAGTAAATGACGTCATCTGGTACCCTTATGGTGTTATGGAGATTACTTAGCCCGATTAGGTTACCATCGCTTACTATGCTTTTCCTACAGAAGTAAATGACGTCACCTGGTACCCTTACAGAACTAGGGATATTTTTTAGCCTGATTATGTTAAACTTATAAATAATTTGTATGGAAATGATAAATGTTTCGCCAACTACAGACTATGTGGATTTGAGGGTATTGCATTGGCAAAATATGTGAGGGATTTGTAGAAAAATAAAGAATAATTTTACTGACAAGACGTTCAAATAAATAATCTTTAATTAATTAATCAAATAAACTCCATTGAAATCTCAATAATAAAATAATTAACTTTTTATTGTTACTATTAGTTCAATATTATTATTGTCATTGCCATTATTGTGAGTACTATCATTAATATTACTTCAGGAACTGAGTAGGTATACCTGACTACTATTTTATCTTTTTATCTCGTGTGTCTAAACTGTATGCATATTCGTGTTTCTACTTTGTATACTCCTGTATCATCATCATCATCATCATCATCATCATTGTTATTATTATTATTATTATTATTATTATTATTATTATTATTATTATTATTATTATTATTATCATTATTGGAAATAACCAACACAGTCTAATAATAATAATAATAATAAATAATAATTAAATATTGATAATAATTAATAATAATAATAATAATAATAACAATAAATAAGAATAAGAATAATAAAAATGATAATTAATAACTAAATACGTTCTTATTATTATTATTTATTATTATTATTATTATTTATTATTTTATTATTGATTATTTATTATTGATTAGACAAGAACGGAATATACCAAAATAAATAAATGCTGCGATGTAATTGTATATTTCAAACTAAAGCATAAAATAATTGATGTGATCAAATAACAAGATAAGGGATGATTAACATTGGTTTTAAAAACAAATAGTTAATTTATATAAACTAAATAAATGTATTTTTTCATTGTTTTATTCAAAACAAATGAAGCTTTGTCTAAAAGTTTGCTAAAAAATTATTATAAGGATATTTACGTGAAAAACAGCATAGCCACACAAAGCGAGGTAAGTTAAAAATGACTTAAACGCAGGATTATTTCCTGATCGACGTGCAACACTGAATGATTTTTTTTGAAAATTGCACAATCATAACGAATAACATTTCAGGCAAAACGGCACAAAGTGCAGGGTATGAATATTACTTTGTCACTATTAAAATGGAATATTTATAATGCTGAAAGAGTGTTAAAAGGCCATTTTCATTTACCCGTCTGCTATATATTCCGAACGTTTTGAAGGCTTTATAACCTTAACGCATGGAAATATATGTAAAGCTTGTCCCATTTATAAAGATACTTTTGTTTCTGTAAAAGTATAGGTAATTTTTAAGGGTATATTGCCGTGGTACACCGCAAATTTCTGGATTCCTATCCAGTTTGTATATGATGACAACTTAAAGCAAACTATATATATATATATATATATTATATATATATAGATATATATATAGATATATATATAGAGATATATATATATATAGTATATATATATATATATATATATATATATATATATATATATATATATATATATATATATTAGATAGATATATATATATATATAATATATATATATATATATATATATATATATATATATAATATATATATATATAGATATATATATATATATATATATATATATATTATATAGCTGGTAAAAATGTTCTGTGCACCAGAATTCCATCTATTAAAAGGAGCCCATTAAAACGCCAAAATATAAAAAAAGGACTATATTTCAGAGACTGCTGTCTCCCTCTACCTACCTGAAGTGAGAGACAGCAGTAGGTACTTTCTCTTTATATTTTGAGGTTTTTATGGACTCATTTTATTGATATACATAGTTATACTATGTATATATTATATATATATATATATATATATATATATATATATATATAGTATTATATATATATATATATATATATATATGAACGAAAGCCACAGGGAAATGAGAGGCAGAAGTTCAGTGCCACGCTTTCCCGTGTTTATTCACGCATCGTCGAGGCACAAACGAGATTCAGTTGGAAAGAAGGTTACAATGTAAGCAAAAAATTCAAGAATACCAGATGGTTAAGTGTCAAAAGAGTAAAAAAATGAAAAGATAATTAAGGATAATCCGGGATCACTCAGCACGTCACAAACTAAAACCATAAACTTAATTATGAGAGATACGGAACTAAGGCATAGAAAAAATGTATACAACTGAATACTATTCCTCTTTTTCTTATATTTACCAACAAGTTCTTTAATTACGAAGTCATCGAGTTTAAACAAAGCAAGTCTTAAATTTAGAACACTTCTCTTTAATCTTACGCCATGCATTTACAAAAAAGGCTCATCATTAGCCCGTTAAACATCCATACTTATAAAGCACTACGAACCCCTACCTTGAAGGCCCTTGTTTTCGAAATAGAGAATTGAGTAATGTAGAACTTTACAATCGAGAAATTAATTTTTTGTGGAATATTCAAAGTGGTTTTTAATTAAATGAGCAAGAGCTTTCAATCATGATTCACTAAGTTTTTTTTTGGTAGTTTGTCTGTAAGTTAATTATGATAAATTAAATGAGACGATGAAAATTAATTAGAATTAAAATCCATCTCTTCAGATATACCGTCTATATTCTCAGGATAAGCTTTGCGAAATAGAACAGGCTGAATGAAATGGTTTATGGAGGAATAAAAAAAAAATAAATTAGATCTATAAATGCCTAAAATGACCTTACCATTTAGTTACCAAAAATTGTAGCGTCTATAAATATTGTTTTTTTCTTCTTATTTTTTGCGTTTTATTTCAAAACCAGTTTTTCTACCGCCGCCTTCATCGTGGTTTTTCTTTTCCCAATGTTTTATTCCATTTTATGCGCGGGAAGGGAGACGGAAATACAAAAGGTTTTGTATTTCTTTGGAAAGTTGTTGACCGTAAAATGGAAAAATTTACTTTCCCCTTCACCGAATTTTAGATAATACAATGAAAAGAATGGTTTCGAAATCTCTCTCCTCTCTCTCTCTCTCTCTCTCTCTCTCTCTCTCTATTCATTTGTATCTTCTACTCTTTTCGAAAAATGGATATCTGATAATTAACTGTTCTTTTCATAAACTTAATGACCTCTTTTAAGGTCATGTTGTCTGAGATCTGAACTATTTTTGTACTTAGTCATTTAATAAAGAAAACCAAATGACTTCAGAAATGAAATGATGCAGAGACTAATTAAGCTAAACTATCTGTAAATAAGTTAAATATTATGAAAGTGTGACTTTCTTAGGTCATGCTCGTAACTAAATTAAGTTGTCTGTAACAACTGATTTTATGGAAGTTTTTCAACTGTCTATTACAGAAGAAATATGGCGGATATGTCTGTGTGTGTGTTTGTGGGTGTAGCTGTGGGTGTTTTTTGTATGTAGTGGGAGGCGGGGGGAAGGTTTGTGGGAGCCCACTTTTCAAACCTACCCTTAATTATGCTGATGACAAGCTCATAAAATGTTTGTGGGTGCTTTTTATTGTATATAATTTATACGTTTCATTTCCCCATTAGACTTGGAAATAAACGCGAATATAACTTTATCAGTATTATTAATATGTCTGAATTTTAGTTTTCATTTCACAGAAAAATTGTCTCCTTAAAACCACTGCCTCATAATTATTTTGGGTTATGAGGTCCTTTTGGAAACTCAGCTAAAACTAGTCAACCCAAGATAAGAATATTTGACATAGCAAATTATAAACGTCAAAATATGTAATGCATAATTTATCCTAAAACATAAACCCTATTAGATCACAAGAATATAAACTGTAATCGAAACTAACATTATTTTTTGAACAGTCTTTAAACAATATATTTTCTATATATTTCGCTTACTTAGGGAGTAAGACTACAAACTACTTTGTTGTTATTCTTGTTAGGGTGGGTAGGTCTGAAAAGGTGTTTCGTGTTGAGTTAAGGATACAGGATTATTAGGATAGGATATTTATGATTTGTTTACTAGAACGAAAATGTTAGAAAATAAAAAGTACGGAACACTCATCTCTAATAAAATATAGCGTGTTCATTTTAATTATAATTGGTTAAACAAAGCTCTGTTTGACCGTAGATTTTAGCATATTTCAATTTACGTTAAGTTGGGAACACAATGCACGATTTTCCTTCGTGCACGAGTTGTCAAACTCATGCTTGATGGGAAAATCTTGCATGTGTCTCGAGTAAGCAAGAGGTCGAATCACGCCTTGTTTATTTCAAAATTTATTGTTTCTATTTCTGAGTTATAATGACCTAATACTCTTACAAACATAGTACTTAAATTTTCATTAGTTTGACTTTACATCATGAAATATATATTCTATAACAAAACACCTTCTCAGGAAAATATAAACTTTCCTGAGACTTCATATAATCCCTGGAAGTTCATGAATGAGGTCTTGTGTCCTGGAAGCGTTTTCTAGACTTACGTGCGCCACCTGGTCACTTCCAGTCAGGGGGAGAATCGAATTCTGGGGCCTAATCTAAGCCTCCCATAATTGAATAGGACTCGTGAAGGTTTTAGTTTTACACGCAACGCCGAATTTCACATGTGAATAAGTCATACAGAGCCACGAAAAGTAGGAACACTATCATACATAATACATATATACAGACATGTATATATATATACATACATACATACATACATACATACATACATACATACATACATACATACATATATATATATATATATATATATATATATATATATATATATATATATATATATATATATATATATCCTTAATCCCTTGGTAGAAAGGTAAGTGAAACAGGGATTAGGAACAACTACTTTCTTAGTATATTCTACATTTTCAAATTCACACTACGTGAACTTAAAAATGTAGAATATACTACTAATGTACTTGTTCCAAGTCCCTGTTTCACTTACCTTTCTACCATGGATTGAAGGATATATATTATATATATATATATATATATATATATATATATATATATATATATATATATATGTGTGTACAAATACATACTAGTGTGTATAAACAAAATGTATTGGGAACTTAATTGGAAAGTGCGTCAGTTAATGATCCAACTGGTAAAATACTGGATACATAAAATACTGTGAAATGCAAATATGCCTATGAAAAGCTACATTGTAAGTAGGGGCTCTAATGTCTAAAACGAACCAGGTCACGAAAAATGAATAACAAATAAATATTGGTTTGTTGCCCATCGGTTAAGAATAACAAATAACAAATAAAATAACTTAACGAAAACGATACAAAGAAATTACTTTAAGAAAAAAATATTATATAAAAATCAGTACAATGCATCATAATTGTAGAAATCAATATAAATATTAATGAGTAGCTGACAAGCGCACTATTAACAAGAAGTTAAGATAAAGAAATCACTTAAAAAAATACATAAGTAAAAATCGGAGGAAGTCGTGTAACTGGAACTTGAGAAGTTTAAGCAAAGGTGCAATACATTACAACTATTATTCTTGCATTTTAATACTTTTATATTTATTAGATAATTTACAATTTTTTTTATAAGTTGGGTCTCTTCGTTCTGTATTTCCTATCTAATGAACTCCTTAATATTCATTGGAAGTTTGAATTTTCAGTCAGTGGCCCCTGTGGGTTTGTTCCATATGAATAGGTTTCGTTTTCTTCATAATAATAATAACAATAATAACAACAACAATAATAATAAAGGGTGATACGTGCCAATAGACCACACGTAACGTTGATTGACAAAATCAAGAAGAAAGTATCACTCATTGATGTAGCAATACCATGCGACACCAGAGTTGTAGAGAAAGAGAGGGAAAAATGGATAAGTATCAGGACCTGAAAATAAAAATAAGAAGGATACGGGATATCCCAGTGGAAATTGCATCCATAAATACGGGGACACTAGGCACGCTCGCAAGATCCCTGAAAAGGAATCTAGAAAAACTAGAAGCTGAAGTAGCTCCAGGATTCCTGCAGAATAGTTTCTACTAGAAACAGCCCACATACTAAGAAAATTGATGGACTCCTAAAAGGCAGGATGCGACCCGGAACCCCACACAATAAAAACAACCCAGTCCAACAGGATGACTGTGATAGGCAATAATAATAATAATAATAATAATAATAATAATAATAATAATAATAATAATAATAATAATAATGATAATTGAAAAAGAAACCCACAAATTCAATTTGTAACTTGTTTACTTCTAAGTATTTTACATTTTAGTTTTACTCCACACTCGAGTACTTTCAGGCCCTTCTGTGGCCCATTCTCAAGAGATGTTGGGATGTTAGCCTGGGTCAAGCCCAGCAGTCTTCTGGAACTTCTTCTCGTTGTGCTGTCATTTATGCGATGGCTGTTCTGGTTTTCTTGAGAGTTGCCAATCCCCTCTTGTCGCTCTGATATCCTGAGCTGATGTCAATGGGATTCACCCTTGTGGTAAGGGTGTGGTCACCGTAAGTCTGTTGGGCAGGAAACCTAATCTCCAGGTCAGCAGGGTCAATCTTAGCTTCTTTTAATATCAAAGCTCGGCTTATGGGATCTTCTGAGGTAAAACCTTTGTTTCCTTCAATTACTTTGATCTCTCTGATAAGCGCACCTTCTACTACCCTCCTGTGACTAATTTTCTTGCTTTTGTATATAAGCCTACTGTTTTTGAAATCCATCCTATGGTCATTTTCCCACATGTCTAGCTATAGCACTCCCCTGAGAGTTAAGCTGTACTGCCCTTCTATGTTCTTGGACTCTAGTCCTTATTCCCCTACCTGATTCCCCCACATATCTGTCTCCACAATTATTGCAATTGATTATGTATACCCCCGCTACATCATCTGTATTACTGTCTTCTCCTTCCAATTTATTTTTACATATCTTTGTTTTTTAAGGTATTATCAAAGGTATATACAAATTTATATTGACTTTCTTTCATTTTTGAAGTGATTTGTTTCATTTTAGGCATCAAAAGGGAGGGCAACTATTTTCTTGTTTTCTTTATTCCATGTACTCTCTACATTCGCTCTGTAAAATATTTTTCTAGCTTTGGTGAGTGCCCTTTTTCTGAACCATTCCGGGTATGCTAATGCATCGAAGCTTTTATCGATGTAATTTATTTCTTGCTCTATCTTGCAAGGGTCACACGTTCTCATTGCCTAAGAAATAAACCTGTTAGTTAACCCCTATTTTTATATCATGACTATGAAAAGAGAAGAAATGAATATATGAGTTTGTATGTGTGGGCTTTCTATATGTGCTGAATTCATATCCTGTTTTCTTTTCTTTCTATGAGTATGTCTAAAAAGGGCAGTTTATTATTGTTACTTTTCTCTAAAGTGAACTGGATATTGTTATCAAACTTATTGAACTCATCTAGAAAAGTTTCTATTATTTTATTTCCATCCCCTTGCAGAATAGCAAAAATATCATCCACGTATCTCCACCATCCTTGCAGTTTTAAGTTAGGGACATTCACATTAGGAACTAGATTAGTTTCGTAATATTCCATATAGATGTTAGCGAGTATAGGTGATAATGAGGACCCCATAGCTACTCCATATTTCTGTTTGTAAACATGTCCTCAAACGTGAAATAAGTATCACTGACACACAATTTGATCAACTCAAGGAAGACGCCTATTTCGATGTTTGGATTGAAAATACCCTCATTATGTTTAGTCTGTAGGAATTCTAATACTTTATCTAAGGGGACATTGGTGAATAATGCTACTACATCAAAACTAACCATGTGTCCCTTTATATTCTTTTCTTAACTTTGTCTATGAAATCTACTGAATGTTTAATATGGGATTCTGAAAATATACCTAAGTATATTCCTAGTTCTCCAGCTAACCACACAGCTAAGTTTTTGTTAGGAGATTTCCTACTAGAAACAATAGGGCGTAGAGGGCAGCCCTCCTTGTGTATTTTGGGCTGCCATATATATATGCAAGTTCAGGTAATTTACTTGAGAATAATTTAGTGCATAGCATGTCCTTCCCATTACCTAGTCTACTGATTATTTTCTTCACATTCTGATTAAAGGTATTCTGAAGCTTTTGGATTGTTGGAGGATTCTCTATTTTAGCATAAGTAGTTTCATCATCTAGTAGCCTGTACATTTTAACCCTTTAACCCTATATTCTGAACTATTCATGATGACAATACTACCCCCTTTGTCAGCTTTCATAATTCTAATATCTTGTAGCTTTTAATCCCTTCAGAGCGATACTAAATCTCCTTGGCAAGATATCTCCAAGTTTGCTTTCATTACTCCCTATCATCACTCCTCTGAGAAAAGGAGCTAAATCATTGTGATGTTCAACATTAAGGTAGTTAATCTTGCTGTTGAATTCTATGTTAATATTGTTTGTAGTCCCTGCACAAAAATTTAATCCTAGCCCTAGTGCTAGGATTAAATTTTTGTGAAGAAAATAATCAGTAGACTAGGTATGGGAAAGGACATGCTATGCCACTAAATTATTCTCAAGTTAAATTACCTGGAAACTTGCATATATATATGGCAGCCCCAAAATACACAAGGAGGGCTGCCCACTACGCCCTATTGTTTCTAGTAGGAAATCTCCTAACAAAAACTTAGCTGTGTGGTTAGCTGGAGAACTAGGAATATACTTAGGTATATTTTCAGAATCCCATATTAAACATTCAGTAGATTTCATAGACAAAGTAAAGAAAAAGAATATAAAGGGACACATGGTTAGTTTTGATGTAGTAGCATTATTCACCAATGGTTTTCCCTTAAGATAAAGTATTAGAATTCCTACAGACTAAACATAAAATGATGGGTATTTTCAATCCAAACATCGAAATAGGCGTCTTCCTTGAGTTGATCAAATTGTGTGTCAGTGATACTTATTTCACGTTTGAGGGACATGTTTACAAACAGAAATATGGAGTAGCTATGGGTCCTCATTATCACCTATACTCGCTAACATCTATATGGAATATTACGAAACTAATCTAGTTCCTAATGTGAATGTCCCTAACTTAAAACTGCAAGGATGGTGGAGATACGTGGATGATATTTTTTGCTATTCTGCAAGGGGATGGAAATAAAATAGAAACTTTTCTAGATGAGCTCAATAAGTTTGATAACAATATCCAGTTCACTTTAGAGAAAAGTAACAATAATAAACTGCCCTTTTTAGACATACTCATAGAAAGAAAGAAACAGGATATGAATTCAGCACATATAGAAAGCCCACACATACAAACTCATATATTCATTTCTTCTCTTTTCATAGTCATGATATAAAAATAGGGGTTCTAACAGGTTTATTTCTTAGGGCAATGAGAACGTGTGACCCTTGCAAGATAGAGCAAGAAATAAATTACATCGATAAAAGCTTCGATGCATTAGCATACCCGGAATGGTTCAGAAAAAAGGGCACTCACCAAAGCTAGAAAAATATTTTACAGAGCGAATGTAGAGAGTACATGGAATAAAGAAAACAAGAAAATAGTTGCCCTCCCTTTTATGCCTAAAATGAAACAAATCACTTCAAAAATGAAAGAAAGTCAATATAAATTTGTATATACCTTTTGATAATACCTAAAAACAAAGTATGTAAAAATAAATTGGAAGGAGAAAGGCAGTAATACAGATGATGTAGCGGGGGTATACATAATCAATTGCAATAATTGTGGAGACAGATATGTGGGGGAATCAGGTAGGGGAATAAGGACTAGAGTCCAAGAACATAGAAGGGCAGTACAGCTTAACTCTCAGGGGAGTGCTATAGCTAGGACATTGTTGGGAAAATGACCATAGGATGGATTTCAAAAACAGTAGGCTTATATACAAAAGCAAGAAAATTAGTCACAGGAGGGTAGTAGAAGGTGCGCTTATCAGAGAGATCAAAGTAATTGAAGGAAACAAAGGTTTTACTCAGAAGATCCCATAAGCCGAGCTTTGATATTAAAAGAAGCTAAGATTGACCCTGCTGACCTGGAGATTAGGTTTCCTGCCCAACAGACTTACGGGTGACCACACCCTTACCACAAGGGTGAATCCCATTGACCATCAGCTCAGGATATCAGAGCGACAAGAGGGGATTGGCAACTCTCAAGAAAACCAGAACAGCCATCGCATAAATGACAGCACAACGAGAAGAAGTTCCAGAAGACTGCTGGGCCTTGAACCAGGCTAACATCCCAACATCTCTTGAGAATGGGCCACAGAAGGGCCTGAAAGTACTCGAGTGTGGAGTAAAACTAAATGTAAATACTTAGAAGTAAACAAGTTTACAAATTGAATTTGTGGGTTTCTTTTTCAATATTCAGAAGAAAACTGAAAGAAGTTTTTGTTTGGTTCAATAATAATAATAATAATAACAATAATAATTAATAATAATAATAATAATAACAATCAATAATAATAATAATAACAATTACTAGTACTGCATAAACAATCTTTTCTTACATTTCAGTAAACCAGCGATATAATAAACTACATTTATAGAAGTGTACATAGTCATTAATGAACAGTCCCCACAGTACAGTACTAAATTATTTTCTTATATTTATTTCAGCTGCAGATCTACGGATACAATTCTCACTTGTATCATAATTTTTCACAAGCCGCCAGCCAGGTGTATGGGGTGGTGGCCGTAGCTGTACTTATACAGGTGAGTTCATTGGTAATGAATTTGAACCAGTTCGATTAGAGTGATATAATTACACCTATGCTGTTCCAAGTTCGCGGTTTTTTCAATTCGCGGATTTGAGACACGTATGTATGGTTAGTGGACTTGGAATAGTATGTGTGCATGTATGAATACATGTATGTGTATAACACACACACACACGCACACATACACACACACACATATATATATGTGTGTGTGTGTTTGTTTGTGTGTGTGTGTGTGTGTGCAAATACATTTTTCTAGTAGAACAGGATACGTATCAAGTATAAAAAAATCAATTTAGGACACTGGTTTAAAGCTTTTATACTGATATATATATATATATATATATATATATATATATATATATATATATATATATATATGTGTGTGTGTGTGTGTGTGTGTGTGTGTGGTGTGTGTAAAAGTTCTTGTTGGATTACAAGGCACGCCCTGAAAAGGAAAATATTAGTAAAAAAAAATAATAATAATGAAAGAAACTACGTTAACACTCACCCTTCTCTCTCTTGAAGTGCTCCGCTAGTACCTGGTGGCGTTCCCTCGTGGAACACTGTAAGCAACGTTCTGAAGTCGTTCTGAGAGGAAGCAGTTTGGTGACTCCTGGTCTTTTGTGTATTAATTTTTCGTTGGTTGTATTTTTAAACACACAATTGATCCCTTTTCCTGCCGAAACAACCAGATTCCTCTGAGGAACTCCTCAGCTCCAAAGGTCCTTTATTCTTCACAGCGTTGTACTGTGGAACAGCCTCTCAGAGGATGTAGTGTATTTTGAACTACAGAAGTTAAAGCGAAGTTGCACTGCATTGCTGCCCAAATACAACTCTCATTGTATGTTCATACTTAATTGTGTTGTATTCATTGATTAATTTGTTAACTTATTTTTTTGCGTATTAATAAGTGATCTCTTCTTTCTGTATTTCCCATTACCTTCTGCTACGTCTTTGTAATGAACACCATAACATTGTTTGGAGGCTTGAATTTCATGTCGATGGCCCCTTTGGTGGGCTTCTTCTATGTGAATAGACTTCATCTTCTGAATAATAATAATAATAATAATAATAATAATAATAATAATAATAATAATAATAAAAATAATAATAACAATAATAATAATAATAATAATAATAATAATAATAATAATAATAATTCAAAGAAAACTCATAATCACACGAGTCAACCAAATGGAAAAGTGAATCCACAATAGCATGTCTGTTTGATTTTGTTATTTAAAATATATCTTGTTTTTTTAAATAACAAAATCAAACAGACACACTATTGTCGATTTACTTTTCCAATAATAATAATAATAATAATAATAATAATAATAATAATAATAATAATAACAATAATAATAATAATAATAATTTCTCTTTTTAATAATTAGTAAAAATTTAATAGAAATCATCATCATTATTAGTCTTCGAAGTCAAAAGCTTTGTGCTATATAAGCGACTGAAACAATAATCTTTGTTTTAGGTTTGACAACTAGAGAATGCAGTATTAAGGGTGGGAAACCCTGACTTGGTGAAAAGAAGGGTTCCGTTAAAGATTAAATATGTTGATGTTCGAGGGACCAAAGGCTCTCTGTGTGTTAATAGTGGGAATCAACAGGCCAGTCCTTGAAGAAATTTACAAGAACGTCATGAAGCCAGGAATTGACGGATTCAGCCCTGTTGCTAAAACAGTCGGGGTTTTTATTTTGTCAGTGAATCAGGCAAAATACTCACTAAGCACCTCCATGGAAACCTGCTGGATTGAATTTCACGTTTTTGTCTAACGCAAGTTATATATTAGTACGTGAGGTACCAATATACCATAACAGAATGGTACCACAAACGTTGAAGGTAGCTTCGTCGTTCCATAGGGCATCCCCCAGTCCTCTGAGACCTAACACCATATTTCTTAGCAAAGTCAGCGTGCTTGTTCCTCTGCTTGGACGCAAGCAAAGGCTTATGCAAGCCATTCAGTTGACATAAATAAAATCGTCGGTGAAAATAGCTGAACACACGACGGCAGTACACACTCGGGACAATTTATCACTACCAATGTCTACGG
Source organism: Macrobrachium nipponense (assembly GCF_015104395.2). Classification (NCBI taxonomy): domain Eukaryota; kingdom Metazoa; phylum Arthropoda; class Malacostraca; order Decapoda; family Palaemonidae; genus Macrobrachium; species Macrobrachium nipponense. Next base: position 194,325,526 of record NC_087200.1, on the reverse strand, counting down.
AGTACTGCAGGGCGATGATTCGTCACTCGTTCTGCTAGTAGTTGCGGGAGAGTTGCCAAATACCACTTGATATTGCCCTACCCTCTAACTGCTTCGGTAACTCATTTGTGAGGTCAAATTAAATTCCGCTAATTACAGGGTATTGAAATATGTGTGTCTCTTTTGGTATGTATGTATGTATGTATGTAAAGGCCTGGGTTCGAACCTGATGTGAGTCAGAGATTTGTTTCTGATCCACACGTGGTTGTGTGTTGATTATTTCTAATATTATATATATATATATATATATATATATATATATATATATATATATATATATATATATATATATATATATATATATATATATATAGCCCACTATTTTGAGGATAACTAAACTATATTAAATAAACTTTTCTTTCAGGTGGGCGACAGAACGTCCCCGGAATTATCTACAATGTTAGACGCGGTCCCGTCAGTCAAGTTTGGGGGTGAGTTCATTAAAAAAAAAAAAAAAAAAAAAAAAACTCAGTATCTGTCTCTTAATATAATGTAAAATTTCTTTACGAGTGGTTTCCAGCGATATAGCATTCTGATTACAAATCCATCAAGAATCTTCTCTCTCTCTCTCTCTCTCTCTCTCTCTCTCTCTCTCTCTCTCTCTCTCTCTTTTATTTGTTTTGTACATCAAAAGTATTTTTTTTTTATAACTATGGTAAATCATTGTGATACCAGGTGATATATAGTCTCTCTCTCTCTTCTCCTCTTTGCACTGTGCATCTATCTTTCTCCCTCGTTTTTTGTTTTGTATATCAAAAAATATATTTATTTAATGAAGGTAAAATTATTGTGATGTAGAGTCTCTCTGTCTCTCTCTGTCTCTGTCTCTCTCTCTCTCTCTCTCACTTGTCTCTCCCTTTCTCCTCTTTGCACTGTACATCTAAATTATTTTATTTTTCAAAATACGTTATATCATGCAACAAGTAGCAACAACACACCCAATCTCTCTCTCTCTCTCTCTCTCTCTCTCTCTCTCTCTCTCTCTCCTTTCCATCGCCCGTCCAAACCATTTTTCCAAACTATGGAAAATCACAAAACAAGCAACTACAAGTACCAGCAGCCCCTCTTACAATGTTTCAGCCAAGAAGATTCAATTCGTACATTTCCTCAAATCTCGAAGGCCACTTTTGGAAGTCTAGTTTATCAGACGGAATGAAAATCTTTAGGGAAAGTTTCCAGTCGTGTTTCGACAGCGTGAAATACATCAACTGGGGACAATATTGTCCTTTGGACAATATTCAAAATTGTTGTGTTTCTCAGGATGTGAATGTAACAAAGCGGCTGTTTGCCAAGTTGCGAAGAGTCGAATTTGCATACACGGCAATGTTTGGCGGTTTTTCTCTCTCTCTAGAGTGTCTGTGTGTGTTTGGGAGAGAGAGAGAGAGAGAGAGAGAGAGAGAGAGAGAGAGAGAGAGAGTACCTATGCACTTTTACTATATTCTTTTCCTCCGTGAAACATGTCTGATGCAGAAATATACTACGTGTGTCGTGTGTGTATGTGTTTATGCGTGTGTGTGGGTGGGTTTGTATGAGAGAGACCTTACCTTACCTTACAGACCTTACAGTTCGTTCGGGTTGCCCCAGGTCCCTCAGTGTGAGGCGCCTCTAATGTCTACAGAGAGTTGCTAGTACATCTTCCGGTATATTTTGCATCTTCCAATCTTGGATGGTCTGGGATGCAGTTTAGATATTTGTCGAGCTTATTCTTACATCTACGCTCACTCCTGATATATTCCTCAGATGAGCTGGCAACGCATTGAATAGACGCTGCATTATCGATGCTGGTGCGTAGTGGTTATTAAGTCCTGTGTGCTTTCCTTATTTTTTTTCCTGGTATAGTTTTTGGGCACATTAATCTACCTCTGCTGCTCTTTCTGATATTTTTAGTTCCATGATATTTCTGTTATTTCCTTCTATCTGTTTCCATGCCTGAATTATCATGTAGCGTTCTCTTCTCCTTTCTAGACTATATAATTTTAAGGATTGTAGTCTTTCCCAGTAGTCTAGGTCCTTAACTTCTTCTATTCTAGCTGTAGAAGGACCTTTGTACACTCTCTATTTGTTGCAATATCCTTTTGATAGTGTGGGTACCATATCATATTTGGCCCGCCAAATTTAATTCATTCAAGTTGGACTATACGAACATAACGAAATAAGTTTTATAAAGCATAATCATGGTGTTCAGCTTTTTCTTGTTTTGAGAAGTGCCGTAACAACATTCCCCATTTTGCTGCTTTACATTTTGCCAACAGAATTGCTATTTGATCATTGCATAACATGTTCTATTCATCATCACACCAAGGTCTTTAACTGCTTCCTTATTTGTGATTGTCTCATTATTAGGTCCCCTATATGCATAGCTTTCCTTCTCTGTCTCCATAATTTATTGATTCAAATTTATCAGAGTTAAATACCATCCTATTTACCTCTGCCCAATCATATACTTTGTTAGGTCTCTTTGTAGAGCGTTCCTATCTTCATCACAAGTAATTTCTCTACTTATTCTTGTGTCATCAGCGAAACTACTCACTACCGAATCCTTAACATTACTGTCTATGTCTTCAATCATAATAACAAACAATATTGCAGCTAGCACCGTAACCTTGTGGCACACCGGATATTACCTTGGTTTCATCCGATTTCTCATCGTTTGCAATAACTATCTGTTTTCTGTTTGTGTAAAAAATTCTTTTAAACCATCTTCCTACTTTATCTACGATATTGTGTTTTCTAATTTTCTTTGCTAATATATTATGGTCTACTTTGTCAAAAGCTTTTGCAAAGTCTAGATAAACCACATCTGTTTCATTGTTTCCTGCTTTTCATATTTTTGAATATGTTCTCACGGTGGACTAACAGTTTGGGTTTTGTGTACTTTTTCCGGGTACGAAACCGTGTTGTCCTATATTAAACAAATTATTTTTTATTAAATGTTTCATAATATTTTTCTTCATTACCCTTTCTACACTTTCATAATATGTGATGTTAGACTCACAGGCCTATAATTACTTGCCTCTAGTCTTGATCCACTTTTTGAAAGTAGGGGTGATATATGCTAATTTGTGCTCATCATAAATCTTGCCTGTATCTACACTTTGTCTTAATAATATTGCAAGTGGCTTTGCGATAGAATGAACTACTTTCTTTAACAAAATAGCAGGGAACTCCATCCGGCCCTGCAGCAGCTCCATTTTTAATTTCATTAATTGCCTGCACAATATCAGCTTCATTAATTTCTATGTCAGCTAAATATTCACTATTTTCTTCCCTTACTTCTATATCATTATCTTCATTATCTATTCTAGGGGTGAATTCTCTCTTATATCGTTCTGCCAGTATGTTGCAAATTTCCTTTTTTTCATTCGTTAATCTCCCTTCAATTCTCAGAGGGCCTATTTCTATTCTTCTTTTATTCATCTTCTTCGCATATGAGTATAATAGTTTGGGTTTTGCTTGATATTTTAATAGGGTTTTTTCTTCCAAGTCCCGTTTTTTATTTTCTTTTGATTGTATAATCTTTTGTTCTGCATTTTCTATCTTACTTTTTAGTTCTATAACTTTCCATGCATTTTTTTCTTTTGCAAGACCTTTTTTCCACTTTCTGATTTTTCTGGAACCAGATCCTTCTGTCTCTTGGTATGCATGAATGTGTTTACTTTTCTTCTTCGGGTAATATTTTTAGAGCTATATTTTTCTCCAATATTTTTATATAATATCTCCGTATTTACCCTTATGTCATCACTTACGAAAATGTTATCCCAATCTTTGTTTAATTCTTCATTAATTTCTGACCATTTTTATATTTTTACTGTAGAAGTTGTATTTCCCATATCCTTCCCACTTTTTCATTTCTTGCTTATCTCTATTTTCACTTGCTTTGGAATGAACTGGTTAATTTGTCTATGACATATGGTCTGAAATACTCGCATTATAAACTATTATTTCTTTAACATAATTCATCTCGTTCACAAATACTAGGTCTAAAAGTATTTTCCTTTCTTGTGGCAGGTGATTTATTTGTTGAATGTTGTATTCTAGTAGCATATCTAATAGCTTTTCAAATTGCCTCTATCTTCTGCACTACTATTACTCTCTTTTTTATATGTATAAGTACAACCACAATCTCCTATTCGTTCTTTCCAATTCTATGAAGGAAAGTTGAAGTCACCAGATAGGAGAATAGTCCAGTCCTTGTGTTTCTACTAATATCATTCAATTTTTCAATTATTAAGTCAAACTCTTTAGTATTAGGAGGGGTCTATATATTACTAGTTCATCAATTTTTCTGATTTCAAATTCTACCGCTATTAGTTCACATTCTGAGTTACTATATTTCTCATATATTTTTCCTTGTTTTTTGTCTTCCCATATATTGCGGTTCCCCCTTGATTCCTATTTTTTCTATCTGATCTATAAGTTTGGAACCCTTTTATTTGATCATCATTCCCAGTCTCTTGGGAATACCAGGTTTCACTTATATTCATTATATCTAGTTTTCTTTTCATTTTGGGTTAGTTCTTCTAAGTACTCTATTTTTCTTTTTGAGTTACTCGTAACTAAACCCTGCGCATTCATCACTATGATGGTTTGCGTGTTTTCTCCTTCATTTAATACTGGTAGTAATAAGGATTTTCCCATGTCTCTTTCCTGTTCTGGTATGTTGTTCTTTTTTTCATTTCCAGAAATTCTGACATTAAAAAATCCAACTTTTCCATAATATTTGATCTTCCTTCATCATAATTATTCATTTTGTGTCTGAATCTGCAATTTTCTCCGTTTCTGCAATATCCTCTTGCATAATAAATACAGTTATTATCTCTTGAGTAGAATTTCGGAGGCTGATGCTTTTGAAATTTTTGCTGACACCTCTGCATATCTCATTGGTGGTTTGCTTTTCTCTTTTACCTGATATTCTTGATTTCTCTCTTTATTTGTTTTCTTTCTATTTTGGATTTTATTACTTGGTTGGTTATTTATTTGATTATGATTTATGGCTACAGGGTGCATATATTTGCATTTTTTGTCGAACTTACATCCTTTTCCTTCTTTTAGGTTTTTACATATTTTTGGATGCAGATCTCTGCAATCATCCCCATATCCATCTAAGTATGCACATTTACCATATATTTTCATAGTTTTTTGACATATCTTAGGATGTTTGTAGTAACATCTTTCTCCAAATCTGCAATTCCCCTCTTTTCAAAAGGTTGCAGATTTTGTTTTCTTGTCTATTTTTTTCTCTTTCCCGTCATTGTGTAGATCTGGGTAGAGCCTCTTCGGATTTGCTTTTCTGTTGTCATATCGTAATTATTTCTTCGTAGGTATGCTGCTTTATAGCCTCATATGTAGTATCAATGAGTATCTCTGCATCCATACTTTTATCTTGTTCTTTGTTTTCCTTATTTTTTTCTGTCATTTCATTTTTGTTTACTTCTCTTCCGTTTTCCTCTTCTTCTTTTTCTTCTTCTTCTTCCTCTTCCTCTTCTTCTTCATCCTCAACTATTTGTACATTCATCCTTGATTTAATAACATTTGGTCTTATCATGATAGACATGTTGAACAAAAAATTCTTGTATCTTTTCTCAAATCTTGTATTACCTCAGCACCAGTGGATGGGTCGGAATGTTGCATGCAGCACATTTTCTGATTAGGTTATGTGGATTGACTATGCTATACCAAACCTTACACAGTTTGCATGCTTTTGGCTTGGCATTGCTTTTCCTAATGCATCAATTAGGATATTCACAAGATTCACCTTATTCATTTTCTTTGTCGGAATATGTTGGTTTATGTATATTTTCTTTATGAGTCTCTTGACCACTTGGATTTTATTTGGAAACTTCTTCAATTATTTTTCAAGATGTTTTCATTAGATTTGTTCCAGTTTGAAGGATTATATCCTTCTAATATATCTATGATGCTTTTGTATCTTTTTGGTTAGGACTGTTGCTGATTTCATAGATGAGAAATGCCAGTTTCCCTTCCTGCTACCTCATCGTATTGCGAATCTGCTAAACACGCCAAATTACGCCACCTCTTCCCGCAGTTAGGAGAGAGAGAGAGAGAGAGAGAGAGAGAGAGAGAGAGAGAGAGATTTATCACTTGAGTTTAACCTGGAGATGTCTTCCCCGATCTAGAAAGCAATTACCACAAATAACAAATGCTAGAAAAAAAAGTTATTTTATTGTCACTATTTATGACTTAAAAGCCTGTAGCATGTAAAGATTGAAGAGAAAATCCTTAGATCTATTTTAGGGCAAAAGTTGTCAAGAATATATTGTATTTTTCTCTTAAAAAACGAACAGCTAAGTTTAAGAATCTTGTTTATAAATGTAATTTGGTGCTTTAATTTTATCTTAAAAAATCAATAGATAATTAAATTCTCGATTAAATTAAATGACTATCGAAAATAAACTCTGTTTAGGATTATTTGAAGTAGCCTTTATGTGACATTTCAGTCTTAATCCTGTAAAAGTTTGTTTTCTCAAAATACCACATTCGAACATAAAGAAAAACTTTTTCTTGTTTAGATCTTTTATACAATTGGCTGCCAAGAAGGGGAAGTTGATTATATTCTCTTTTGACTTTAAGGTTGATCCCACTAAGTTGAATATTTCAACACTACAAGACATTTCGTGCAAGACTTTCATCTTCTAACACTAGGCACGTATATACACCTTCTTGAATAATGGAGGTTTAAAATCACCCGAATGTTCAGCCAAAGATGTGCTTCTTCATGAAACCCCAAGAATATATTTGTCATGGCAGAAAGAAGAGGCGATACCATGGAAGAGCATTCATGTATTTGTTTCTCTTTATCAAACACGATTTTAGTTATATTTAGCATATCTTTACAAGCTTCAAATCATCGGTTTTATCCAGTTTTATTAAGTAATTTCTATTACTTAATATTACTATTAATATAATTTCATCCCTTTTTTGGCCAAGTGTTAAATGCCTATTTTTTCAATTAGTTCAGGCAACAGAATTGGCAGTAACTTTTTTACTAACTTTTAATTCCAGCTAATTCTCAAATGATTCTTTGCTGAAACGAGAGGTAATGAAAAATTTACTGTCAATGCGGTTACCTCAAATAATAATAATAATAATAATAATAATAATAATAATAATAATAATAATAATAATAATAATAATGGAAAAGTAAATCCACAGTAATATGTCTGATCTGTTATTTAAAATACAAAGCAGAGAGCTTTCGAAGACCTGCCACGGTCCTCCTTGTCAATCTGAATACAATTACTAACAGTGACCATACAAAAACTCGTGTTTTTTGACTAGTTTACAATAGCCTGTTTGATGATGTAGTTGGCTCTTCACGTTATCCCCTCGTTCTCCAACGGCAAACCAGCTAATCGCCTAGATCTTCGAAGTGGCGTTCGTCTCTTGAATCGTTTGATGTGTTGTCCATAGCAGCTTGGGCGCCTGCAAACTAGGGACACGGGATGGCTCTCGTTACCTGAACGAAAGAAGATGAGGCAGCGGCAGTATCAGAGGTGGCTAGATTATTTGGTGTTATTACCATGCAACCTATATCTGTTATAATCTCTGATAAAACTGACAACAAATTATTTCATTTAAAATAAAATCTTCTTGCGTAAAGGCTTTATTGCCTTCCATAGAGAGACCCCTGTTAATAATTGCTCCTTCAACTAACCTTCTAATACCTGTATCCTTACTATTGAAAATTACTTTTGACTCGTTCCAATTAATGCGGTGATCGTCATTTAAACTATGAGAGACTAGTGCATTATTCTCAGCATGCAAATTATAAGCTCTTTTGTGTTCATTGATTCTGATTGGTAGTCCCTCCCACTTTCTCCGTAATATTTCTTATCGCAATCCATACAAGGTATTTCATAAACACCATTTCTTTGTTAAAGCTTTGGTTGGAGTTATTATTTTGCATGAGACAGCCTTTTGAGTGTATTCTTATAGTTGAATACCAAGTGACCTTTTCTTCACCTTTTTCATTTACTGTTTTTCTAATATTATGTAAGTGGGATTAAATGGTAAGGTTAGATACTTTTTTTATTTTTTTTATTCTTTTTTGTATTCATATTGACTTTTATATAGAAAATCCTTTTGGCTTTAGTGAAGGCATTATTTATGAAATTTTCTGGATAGCTAATTTTCCAAAAACTTCTTTTATATGATTAAATTCGCTGTCAATATATTCAGGATCACATATTTTCAAGCTCTTAGGATGAAAAAATTTTATCATTATATTTTGCTTTACTTCATTATTATGAAAAGAATAGAAGTGGACATAAGCTTCAGCATTAGTCACTTTTCTGTAAACACTAAATTTAAAACTAAAATGTAATAGGGTCATGGTATACCAAAACATCCAGAAAGGGCAGCTTATTTTCTACTTCATATTCTACTGTAATTGAATGGAAGGTAGTATGCTATTGGCAAATCTCAAAAACTGTTCGAAGTCTATTTGATTACCTTGGAAAATTACGAAGACATCGTCGACATATCTGACCCAAATGAGTGGTTTTAGATTTGGATCACATTTGGAGAGGATTTCAGTTTCTACAAATTCCATCGCATAACCCATGGCTACGCCAAATTTTTGTTTATAGCCTTCATTGTTGAATGAAATATTGTGGATGAGACACATAGACGAATCAAGTTTAAAAACTGTTCTGTAGGAATAGGGAAGTTAACATTTCCCAATTTCTGACTGTTCTTTTAATTTTGTAAGGACAAACTCAAGAGGCACATTAGTGAAAAGTGCCGTAACATCTAGACTAATCATTTTTCCTCTTACATTACCCAGTGTCCTAAGCCTGTCTATAAAGTTACTTGAATGAAGTAAGTGAGCATTAGAAAATTATGCTATCCAGAAAATTTCATAAATAATGCCTTCACTAAAGCCAAAAGGATTTTCTATATAAAAAGTCAATATGAATACAAAAAAAAAAAAAAAAAAAAAAAAAAAAAAGAAAAAAAAAAAAAAAAAAAAAAAAAAAAAAAAAAAATCAAAAAGTATCTAACCTTACCATTTAACAATCCCAACTTACATAATATTAGAAAAACAGTAAATGAAAAGAAAAAAAGGGTTGAAGAAAAGGTCAACTTGGTATTCAACTATAAGAATACACTCAAGGCTGTCTCATGCAAATAATAAACTCCAAACCAAAGCTTTAAACAAAGAAATTGGTGTTTATGAAATACCTTGTCTGGATTGCGATAAGAAATATTACGGAGAAAGTGGGAGGGGACTACCAATCAGAATCAATGAACACAAAAGAGCTTATAATTTGCATGCTGAGAAATAATGCACTAGTCCTCTCATAGTTTAAATGACGATCACCGCATTAATTGGAACGAGTCAAAAGTAATTTTCAATAGTAAGGATACAGGTATTAGAAGGTTAGTTTGAAGGAGCAATTATTAACAGGGGTCTCTCTATGGAAGGCAATAAAAGCCTTTACGCAAGAAGATTTTATTTTAAATGAAATAATTGGTTGTCAGTTATCAGAGATTATAACAGATATAGGTTGCATGGTAATAACACCAATAATCTAGCCACCTCTGATACTGCCGCTGCCTCATCTTCTTTCGTTCAGGTAACAGAGACCCCATCCCGTGTCCCTAGTTGCAGGCGCCCAAGCTGCTATGGACAACACATCAAACGATTCAAGAGACGAACCGCCACTTCGAAGATCTAGGCGATTAGCTGGTTTTGCCGTTGGAGAACGAGGGGATAACGTGGAAGAGCCAATTACATCATCAAACAGGCTATTTGTAAACTAGTCAAAAAACAGAGGTTCTTGTATGGTCACTGTTAGTAATTGTATTCAGATTGACAAGGAGGACCGTGCAGGTCTTCGAAAGCTCTCTGCTTTGTATTTTAAATAACAGATCAGACATATTACTGTGGATTTACTTTTCCATTTTATTTTATTTAACTCATGTGATTATGAGGTTTTCTTTGAATAATATTAATAATAATAATAATAATAATGCCCATTCGACAATTCACCCAGAAAGGGACAATTTGCATCGGGACATTTGTAAACAGAGGCAATGTGGCAGATGTATATTGGTAATATACAAAGCATCAGAGCATGTGTATGTTGATGACTTATTATTAGTGTTCGTAGCTTATATCGTTGATCCTATCTGAATAATAATATTAGAGTTATTAATATCATATCAAGAAGATCATTTGAGAATCAACTTAGTTGCTTGACACAATTCTTTGAAAAACATAAAACTGAAGGTTTTACTTTCTACGTTGCTATCTTCAGAAGTAAGATTTTATAGAACTGCTAATGAACATTTATAGCATAATAGTCTGCATTATAATAATTAATTATGTTCGTGGTCTTTTACATACATATTTGTATTGTCCTGGATGATTGGAATTCATATTTGATATTTTCTTAAAAACGATTCTGACAATAAATAATTTCGAAAGTGGATTTAAGATTCCATGGCTCTAATTAACAGCATATTTGAAAAAAGTTGCTTGAATTGAAAAAAAAATTAATAAAATATCATGAATTGATTACACCCTCACATATAAATTTCTCGCTACAACTTTGAAGATGTAAATTATATCGAAAACATCATCGACAATTTTTCCTAACAAACAGTGTCTAGATTTGTGTTTTCAAAACAGACTTACCTCTCAAGTACAGCTAATCCCCAAAGAGCTATAGCCCTATGAACTTTGACCTGACATTTAATGTTTGTTATTGTTTACCTGGAGTACAACTTACATAGACAGCTTATTCAAGTACCTGGAACTAAATACTTCAAGTAATTCAGAAGGTCAACAGGAAATAGGAGCTTTCTGTACAAGAATACTTAATCAAAAATACTCATTATTTCATTATGGGTAAGAATCTAATCTAAGTTATTGTAAGATAATATTATTTTATGTTATACAAATCATTCATTAGAAATACATTTCTTATAAAAAATATATCAAAATCTATGATAACAATAAATATCATCCTATCGTGTAAACTTGGGATTGCTAGTTCCTAAAATATTTTAACCAAATATTCTATTTTTCTTGCATTAAGATTAAAGATGATCACTATCATCATAAAAAGAATTATTAACCGAGGTTCACCAGACAGAAGCTCTACAATTATTATTATTATTATTATTATTATTATTATTATTATTATTATTATTATTATTATTATTACCACTGGCAAAGATTTGTTCATTCCAACCATCATGTTAAAGTTCACCCAATGACTTTTTGTTCTTTTCCGTCCATTGTTTATTGCCCGGATTAACAGACCTGCCTCATTCAGCTTCTGTAAATGCCGGGGGGGATGTAAACATATGTAGTTAATTTTCTGAAATATCCTTTACACTACTTCCCCTTTACTGGAATACATTCTCTCTCATTCGCTCTCTCTCTTTCTCCCGTTGTTTAGTTTTCGTATATGCGTGCTTGCGTATTATCTAAGTGAAGATTGTGCAATAGCACAGCACAGCACACACACACCACACACACACGCAATACAACTGAGTACTTCATGTAAGAAAAATAATAATCTCGATTCGACACTCCAGTTAGGCACTCTTTATTTGTATTTGAAACCAGAAAAATACATTACAAATTTTACTGTAGTTGAATACACACTGTCCTAATTAAAATTAAATTGTAGAAAGTAATAAAGTAAAAAAAAAAAAAAAACAAGTTAGAAGCCCTTTCCCTCATTCTCCTCCAACATTCCAGGGTCAGTATCGGCGCCTTATGACCTGAGGATCAGCGAGTTGATTCCATCCACGGAGCAGTACTTGACCTACGACGGGTCACTCACGATGCCAGGGTGCCACGAAACCGTCACCTGGATAGTGCCAAATAAGCCCCTATACGTCGCCTTCAACCAGGTGAGTCTGTGAGGGGAGTGGAGGTAATACAGGTGTCAATATCCCGGTTGGTTTTATGACCTAGAAATATAGGTGTTTAATGAGTATGATTTACCTGATTGCGTTTATAACTTAAAAAGGCGTGATCCGACCTCCAGCTTACTCTGAACGCGTGCTAAAATCTACGGTTAAACAGTGCATTGTTTCACAAATGGAGATTACAATAAATACGCTACATTTTATCAAAAATAATTGATCTGTATTGTTCAGCATGCACATTATTTATTTTTTTACATTTTCATTCAAATTAATAAAGCATAAATATCCTAAATGAAAATTCCTGTATATTTAACTCAATGCGAAGCACCTTTTTCAGACCTTTTTAGGCTTTTAATAAACAACAGCAAGAACAACAACGGCACCAAAGTAGTTTTATTATCAGTGGTTAGAGAATTGACAGGAGCGAATTACCCGGTTGAGTTTATGATTTATTATGTATATATTTCATGATTATACTCATTACAGAAATAAATAACTTAAATGAAGATACCACTTTTCTTAGGAACATTATCGTGTTCCAGAATAATATCAAAAGAGATTGAATCTAAATTCCTTTTACTTATTCATCTCCAATTTACCTTTATTGGGCAACGAAGGTACGCGAGTAATATCATTATTGATATAGTCTCGTATTTCCAATAACCAAACGACATTTAAAAAAATCTTGAGTAGATTTTTGAATAGCAACTAAAAACATTGAGACATTAGGAGGTAGTTAAGAAAAAAAAGGGCTATTTTATACATACTTCAACAAATAATGTCGATTCTTCTAAAACTGAACAATGTTGACTCTATAAAAAATTCAGTGATTAATGTTGATTCCATACAAACTTCCCTGAATAATGTCGATTCTATAAAGAATAATTAACTGAATAATGTCGATTCTATACAAACTTCACTTAATTATGTCGATTCTATAAAATAATTATCTGAATAATGTAGATTCTATACAAACACCACTGAATAATGCGATTCTATAAAAAAAGAACTCACTGAATTATGTCGATTCTATACAAACTTCAGTGATTGATGTCGATTCTATATAAACTTCACTGTCGATTTTTCTAAAAATCAATAATGTCGATTCTATAAAAACTCTTTTGAATAATGCCGACTCTATAAACACTCCCCTGAATAATATCGATTTTATAAAAAAACAACAACTGAAGATTATAAATTCTCCTAAAATTGAATAATGTCGACTGCATACAAACCACTGAAAAATTTCGATTCTATGCAAACTTACTGTATAACGTCGAGTCTAAAAACTTTAATTAATTAATATGTCGATTCTATACAATAATCCATGAATATTATCTATGCTATACAAACTGAATATACTGTGTATCTTTAATTAAAACCTTCACTTAATGTCGAATTTCTTGCAGATGCGGAATCTCCGTCGACTCAAGCAGGGACTTCGACTTCAGTCGCAACGCTCCCGTAGCAAACAACTTCCGGCCAATACAGTCGGGACATCACAGAACCGTGCGGACGAATATCATATTCGCCAGCGACGAAAATGTAAGTGTTTTTTCATTATCCGCCTCAGATTTTTAAATACTACTGAGGCTAGAGGACTGCAAATTGGTATGTCGATCATCCAACCTTCAATTATCAAACGTGCTAAATTGCAGCAGTATAAGCCTCGGTAGTTTTTATTAGTTTACCTGAAAAGCAAACTACTGTGC
>NC_087200.1:194301865-194309365 GCF_015104395.2 Macrobrachium nipponense | reverse complement strand
CCTTCAACTAGGGATATTATTATGACCTACGATTAGCGCGCTTCTTCTTCTTCAGGAGCGGATGGAGAAACCAAAACCTTCTCCTGCTCCTCCTTCTTCAGAAAATATTCATTTTGTATAAAGCATTACTATTTGTATATATTTTGTTAGCTATGAAATCATAATAACGAATTCGATCACGTGTAAAAATAAATCAATGAATGTCAGGTGTTTGTCGTTTTATTGGCCCCCATTTTTTTAATGTTCTCTGTATATATTATTATATAATATATATATATATATATATATATATATATATATATATATATATATTTATATATATATAAACAGCAGGAACATAAGTAAAAGACTATATTCAGTTTTGGAAATGCACGAGCCCTATGTGAAAATGAGAAGTGGCATACAAAGATAGCACTCTTGGAAAAATAACAAACAAAATAATTATTGATAAATATAAAGTATACATAAAGGAGTGAACATTAGAATTGAATGGTAAATGACACTATCAAGGCGTATAGCAGCTTCTCTTGACCCTATCAGTATCACCATAATCATGACTATGATAATGACAGATTCACTGGAATACAGTGAAAAGGAATTGAAAGTCGACTGATATATGGCATTGTTAAAATATGGCAACCCTGTAAACATGTACATTTTACTGTTCTGTAAGATGAGTTTTATTCACTGCCTCTTGCAATTGCTCACCAAAAATTGCTAAAGTGCTACAACCTGGTTCCTGTTGTACTAGGTAAAAAGAGAAATGACAATGCAACATATTCTAGGTGAGTGGTTTTAAGCATAATTGTCATGATTAAGGGTCAAACCACTTCTCTCAGTAGGCCTATTCGTCAAATCATTCTGAATACCTTTACTTTGGCAGTCTATCAGATTTTTAATCCAAAGATCTATCTCAACCTCTTCAGCCATCTTCAGATCATTTGCACTCAATCCCCTTCACTTCAAGTTCTACCCTCTTCTCTTCGCTCATCCGGTGATTCACCACTTCCCACAATTACCCACCATCAATTATATTTCCTCACAAGGACTATGGAACAGTCTCCCTAAGGATGCTGTGCAATTAGAACTTCATAAGTGGAAGCGAAGATGCAACGCATTGCATCCCTAACGCATTTATCCTATATTGATAATTTATATACATTTTATCTATTTATTAATTTGCTAATCTATTTTTTCTTGTCTAATAGCTGATCTCTTTTTTCTGTATATCCTATTACTTTCTGCTTATTTCATGTGATGACCGTATTCTATGGAAGCTTGAATTTCAAATCAGTGGCCCCTTTGGTGGACTTGTTCCATATAAATAGGGTTCATCTTCTGAATAATAATATTGAAAAACTATCTCTACTGTTTAAGTTTTTTAATTTCCAACAACAACATAGGTATTTCATTGCTCGTCTGTTATGTTTTCAGTTTCCCAGCTACACTTCACTCTAGCTCAAATAATATCAATAATTTTCTATCATCAACTAACTTTGTATCAACAGCCAACATCCACCGCTTCATGGTCTATTCAAGACCTTTTTTTTTTTTTTTTTTTATCTTATACTAGGTAGTCCCTTAATCATAACATTGGAGACCTTTATACTGGGGCAAATTGATCGAAGGTTTTTATTTCATATATTTACCACTAGATAGCACGTAGCAAGCCAACAAGTACATGGTACACGTTTAGGTGATTCGTTGAGATATGTAGGCAATTATGGGCAAACGTCTGTAAAACCAAAGGTAAAAAATTATTTTAAACCATCTGAGAAAGATTTCTGGCTTCTAAGAAGCCATACATACATCTTTTAAGGACTGTTGTTCAATCTATGATAATCTGTGGCATCTATATTTAGATTTGATTAAAGTAAAGGCTCAATGTTTGCAGAATATCATCGTAGGGCTCAGATTGTATTAAGAAAGTAAACAGGTCTACGTTTGGAAGGTTGTTACAGATTGAAATCCCCTTTCCAACATTGAAAATATGACTAAAAACATCTCCTTATTCCCAAGTCATGAGAATATTACTTCAGTAACAGTTGCCACCAGGTAAGTTTAACGAGTCACCGCCTACCAGGAGCACTAGGAAAAGAGAAAAGGAAATACTGAAACAAGAGGCTCTGAGAATCTTTATGAAGGCACAGACAACAAAGAAAAGGTGTGGTAGAAACGGAAAATACAAAAAGAAAAGTAGCTGGCTTTATTGAGGGGGAAATTACAAAATTTCACCCATATTAAAAAAATGGAAGATAGTACAATACCTTCAAGAGGGGATCTGGATACTGAACAGTCTCAGAAGTATATATATATATATATTATAGTATATATATATATATATATATATATTATATATATATATAATAAATATATATATATATATATATATATATATATATATATATATATATATATATATAATATATATATATATATATATATATATGCTATATAAACACGTAGAACAGAGAGATACATTAACTATCAACTATAATTTGTGTTTTGTGTTCAGATTAAACTGTGATCACAGTTCCTTATGGAAGATGTTGATAGAAAATATAAAAATATCAAATTATAAATTATTGGCCATATGTAGAACAGGTAAGGATACAGGTAAGGATCATTGGTTGTGTATGAACACAGATAGTCAGCAAGAAGGGTGATAGGGTCATACACACACACATCACACACACACACACACACACACACATATATAGATATATAAGATATTATACCATATTATTATTTATACATATATATATCATATTTACATATATATTAATAAATATATATATATAATTTAGATTACGTATATACATATATTTATATATATATTAGCGAATACCACGGGAAAAATGGGGAAAATATAGTCAGAAATCCAAGCGCTTTCGTCTTTATTCAGACATATATATATATATATATATATATATATATATATATATATATATATATATTCTGGAATGTTTAAAGCAATTTCTGTAACGTCAGAAAATAAAAAGTATAGCAAAAAGTTGTTTTTAATTTCTGTATCCATTTCCATATTCAAAGTCACTTTGAAAACATCTAATACTTAAAGATAAAAAAAAAATTCAGTGCAGCAGATTACGAAAATCATTTATGAGAACTCTCTCTCCCTCCCTCTCTCTCTCTCTCTCATACATGATAAATGACCTAATCAGTGACCAAAATCTCAAAGAGCCGTTAACTGCAACAAACGCATCAACACTGATTAGAAATAATGATAAAAAAACAGATTTATATAAAAATATCTTATTTTCTTTTCGCTGCAATCGTTATCTATAACATGGAACTTATCTTAACTTGGATCCTTTTACTGAAACAAAATATAAATTTAATTCTACTGGTTTTAGTAGCTTCACAAAGTAAGCAACTTCTTACCTGATAAAGTTAAGAGATCAATTTCAATGGGCGTAGTAGTACGAGTATGTGGGTTTGCCAGACGTATGAAGTTGCCGCTAAAATCAATCCAAATGTATATAGTAGCCCTCGAATGGGATATACATTAAGATTTAAGTGAACATCATATCCTGTCAGTTTAATACTACTTGAATTATAAAATATCTGTTGTTTAATGATTGATGTATCGTACTGTTTTACATACGAGATTTGGGAAGAACCACAGCAGCAAGAAGGCACAAGCTAGATAGTGGTGCCTCCTAGTGGCCGACTGGCGAACATCTAGTGACGCTGTAACCTTTCCCAGATGGCAATGCGTTGCCTTAACTAGCAGATATTCGGGATTTAGTTCATTTGATGACGGTTTATTGATATTTTCGTAATATATAATCATTAAAGAACTACTTTCTTTATTTTAATAGGTTATCAAAGGCAGGATAACTCTTTTTATGAAAACGAATACTTCATTAACAATAATTTGTTTTTCGTTTACGTTGAATATGAGCCAATGACATTAAACAATTCATTAAATGAAATTGATGATTTTTTGTCCTCTCTCCGAAAATGTATATCGAATATAAGATACCTATCAATGTTAGAGTTTCTGTCTATCATCTTTAATTCTTTTCGATTCTACATTGTTATCTGTTCCAGAATTCACGGGATGTTTGTTGAATGGATAAAGATCTGTCATATACAGATTTCGATATATCGAACAACTGTAAAGTAAATTGTTTTTATTGCTTTAATTGTTCAGGCTTTATTTCTTTATTCGACTTCTTTCCATTATTCCTGGGATATCCCCCCCCCCCCCCCCTTCTCTCTCTCTCTCTCTCTCCCCACCCGAGTGTTTCATTTACAGGCATCATGAAACCAAACCTTCTGGAATACGGTACAGTAAACCCATTACTATTTTTACAGCCCTAAAAAGAAGCGTACAGCCATTCAAAGCAATAGAAAATACAGACAGTCTAAGGGTACGAATTACTTACAGCTGGATTCCTGAATGGATATCCATAAAACAAGCAAAAAACGCACCGGATAAATTTCTGTACATCGTAAAATCAAGACTACCAAAAACAGCTCTATCTCTCGGTGGTCTCGGTATAATGCTGTTTGAGCAGCGGCCCATGAAACTTTAACAACGGCTTGGTGGTGGCCTGGCCTATATCGTTGCCACACGCACGATTATGGCTAACTTTAACCTTAAATAAGATAAAAACTACTGAAGTTAGAGGGTTGCAATTTGGTAAGTTTGATGATTGGAGGGTGGATGATCAACATATGAATTTGCAGCCCTCTAGCCTCAGTGTTTTTTAAGATCTGAGGGCGGACGGACAGACAAAGCTTTCTTATTCAGAAAACTGAACTGCAGTTAAAATGCGGTTTGTTCTGATCGAGTGGTCTCTTATTCATTGGTTCTATGAGGAACTCCTTTGGTTGATGTAGTGCCTGTTTATTTACATTTCGTAATTCTATTTCATAGTTTGATGTTACTTAAGCAATGAAGGAGTGAGTGAATGCATATATACTATATATGTACTCATATGCATATATACATTATATATATCACATACATACGCACATACATACATACATACATGCACAGACACGCACACACACACACACACACACACACATCATATATATATAATATATATATATATATATATATCTATATATATATAATATATATTGTCGAGCTTATTCGAACAAAAGCAATAGTTTAAATTAAAATTAAACAAGTAGGCAACGCTCTTACCTTTAGTTGCTGGTTGTCCCTCTGTAATGGAACCAAACTATATAAGCTGGGCTAATGAATCCTCGTAGATACAAAAATATACTTTTTATTTCCCAAACTAGCTAAATATGATATGGAACAAAGTGATTAAAAATGATGTAAATTAAAGAACTAAGACTGACCCTTAAAGGACTGTAATCTGTCATTCTACTCTCCCAAGTTAGATTAAGTGAACTTTTCCCCTAAAACTCACAATCTATTTGTTTTTTTTTTTTACATTTAAATAGTCAAGTCCTTTAGAGAACCCATTCTCTTGTATAAATGCCATGACCCCATCTGAAATAAAAGACATATTTGTTATATTCTCCACATGTCAAAAACATTAAATAAATGTGTACACACTACACTTCTCTCTCTTTCCAAAGGGTAACTTTTTTGAAGTCTTTTAAGTTACAGTACCTTTCACGATAGGCGTGTCCTCAAGGCCTCCTCCAAAACCATTCTATTTCTTAACACCGACAGAAAGAGGGTGTCACCTTCTCTAGGATCTTGGGCGGTTGGGCCCCATACATTACATGCACAAACACACACACACATTCGGTCATGCCTTTTGAAATGGCATAGCAACCGAGAGTCGCACCCAAGCTCTAAAGGGTTATCAGCCTTATATTGCATGGTCACCAATTCAGACTGTCGCTAAGCCCTTTTGTCACTAAGCGGAGAAAGCTGAGATCTAACAATTCACTGCCACACTTGCTTTTTCTTTTAAGATGACTTGGCCACCACTTATGTCCTTTGTGCACTCCTGTCACACACCAATTTCAACAACTAGTATCTAATGGTTCATAATGTTTGCAAGATAGCCCCCATAACACATATTTTGACTATCACTATGGATATCATAAACACAACCACTGGAATTGTGTAGCATTCGCCGAAGAAGAATTCATCAGTCTCTAAGATAGGTGGAACTTGTCGTACAGTCATAGATCCAGGTGAGCGCGTAAACCATCTCGAAACAATTCAGCACGCGCCATTCTTCAGCGTCTGCGACCCTGTCTAAAATAGAAATGCTTTGTAAAGCTTAACCCCGATTACGAACATCCCTCGTAGGAAAGGAAAAAAAATGATAATAATAATAATAATTGAACTTTCCTCATTACAAAACGTACACAGAAAATAAATAACATATATATAACCCAACGCTTTCCCCATAAATGCAGTATGTATCGTTACGGAATTTGCTACCGCAACATATCTCATCGACCGGAATCGACCTCTTACCTACATCTCCATGGAAAGTCATGATCAACATCTCTGAAAACAGAGCTTAACAGAAATTTGCCATATTTTCAACCCATCTTTCCACGTAAAATATATACCTGTGAATCTTATGCCAAAACACCGCGGTTAGCGCATAATAAGAAAAATAATAGAAGAAATCAAAGAGAAAAAGAAAAACATTAAACACATTTCACCTTCAATTTGCAAAAACTATAAAAAAAAATGCAACTGCGCGACATTATATTAGTTACCACAAGCAACGCTTTTCAGTTTTGATATATGTGTTAATTTCGACCGACCTGTTTCTTCCTTTTAGACTACAAATCTGTTTCCAATCTTTTCCTCAATGACTCTAAAAGGACCCTCAAATTTCGGACCCAATTTGTAGTTTAGCTAATTTCTCACGTTGATTTTTAAAAATACCTTGTCTCTGACATTGATCTTGGGATCTGATGTTATGTTATTACTTCTCTCTACCATCTCTCGAGTCGCGGCCTCGAGATTGCGGCTAAGACAAGCTTGTCTCTCTCTCGCTGTAGATATCAATGATTCGATCGTATCCTCCCCATGATGAGTTATAGTTAACAGATCAAATGTGCCTCGTGCTGGACAACCAAACAAAGTTTCAAACGGAGACATTTTAATGGAATCAATATATCTGTCCCAATTCTTATCATTACCTCCTACAGTCTTCCTGAGAGCTTCACGCACTTTCCTGTTTGCTCGTTCACACAACCCATTAACTTCAGGTCTGTATGGAATAATTGTTACTTTCAGTATCCCCATGACTTCCGCTATACAGTGGCCCTCAAATGGGATATACATTGAGATTTAAGTGAACATTATATCCTCTCAGGTTAATATTACTTGAAATATATAATATCTGTAGTTTTATGATTAATGTGTCGTAGTCTTATGTACGAGATTTGGGAGTACCAGAGCAGCAAGCAGACACGGGCTAGATAGTGGGTGCCGTCAGTTGGCCGTTCGGGCGGAACTCTAGTGACGCGGGAATCTTTCCCAGAATACAATACGTTTGCTTTAACTAGCGGATA
>NC_087200.1:194295954-194301365 GCF_015104395.2 Macrobrachium nipponense | reverse complement strand
AAAAGAGATTGAATCTAAATTTCTTTTACTTATTCATCTCCAATTTACCTTTATTGAGCAACGAAGGTACGCGAGTAATATCATTATTGATATAGTTTCGTATTTCCAATAACCAAATGACATTTAAAAAAATCTTGAGTACATTTTTGAATAGCAACTAAAAACATTGAGACATTAGGAGGTAGTTAAGAAGAAAAAATGTCTATTCTATACATACTTCAACAAATAATGTCGATTCTTCTAAAACTGAACAATGTTGACTCTATAAAAAATTCAGTGATTAATGTTGATTCCATACAAACTTCACTGAATTATGTCGATTCTATAAAATAATTATCTGCATAATGTATATTCTATACAAACACCACTGAATAATGTCGATTCTATAAAAAAAGAACTCCACTGAATTATGTCGATTCTATACAAACTTCACAGATTGATATCGATTCTATACAAACTTTACTGAATAATGTTGATTCTATAGAAACTTCACTGTCGATTTTTCTAAAAATCAATAATACTGTTTCAATAAAAACTTCACTTAATAATGTCGGCTCTAAAAAACTCCAGTGAATAATGTCGACTCTGTGAAAACTCCACTGAATAATATCGATTTTATAAAAAAAAAAAAAACAACAACTGAAGAATATAAATTCTCCTAAAATTGAATAATTTCGATTGTATACAAACCACTGAAAAATGTCGATTCTATGCAAACTTTCTGTATAACGTCGAGTCTATAAAAAATTAAATGAATGATGTCGATTCTATACAATAATCCATGAATAATGTCTATGCTATACAAACTGAATATACTGTGTATCTTTAATTAAAACCTTCACTTAATGTCGACTGCACGCCAACGTATGTGAACCTCATATGTCGACTTTCTTGCAGATGCGGAATCTGCGTCGACTCAAGCAGGGGACTTCCGACTTCAGTCGCAACGCTCCCGTAGCAAACAACTTCCGGCCAATACAGTCGGGACATCACAGAACCGTGCGGACGAATATCATATTCGCCAGCGACGAAAATGTAAGTGTTTTTTAATTATCCGCAAACTACTGTGCTGGCATTTATTTCTGTCCGCTTTCGGTTCTTCAAAACTATTAAGGCTACAGAGCTATAATTTGGTACGTTTGATGATAGGAGGGTGGATGATCAACGTACCAATTTGCAGCCTTCTAACTTCAATAGTTTTTAAGATCTGAGGGCGGACAGAAAACTGCGGACGGACAGACAAAGCCGGCACAATAGTTTCCTTTTACTGAAAATTGAAAAAAGGGGGCATATATAGACCGCTAAAAAATAAACGAAAGATATTCTATTCACCTAACTGCTTTCATCCTGTTATCTGATGGAATATTTAAAACCATTTGCCCGAGAGCCGCGCCCTTCACCTCTTTTTTGTTTTCTCTTTTTTTTCATTTTCGTTCGTTTACAATTTACACTTTCATCTTTTCTATTTTACCTTTTACCTTCTCCCTTCGCTGGAAAACTTGGCGAAGCTTATAAGGATAACAATTTTATGGTGACTGCAACTTTTCGAATGTTCAACGTACAATAATTTTATTTGCTCGTGTGTGTTTATAATACATACATAAATACATACATACATACATACATACATACATATATATATATATATATTCTATACATATATATATATATATATATATATATATGTGTTATATATATATTCATGCATTAAGATACAAAGGTCCCTTAATATCTAATTCACTCTACCTCGGAATTAATATATTTTCATATATGTTAAACGAAGAGGAATTTTCTTGTCGATGATGATGTCCTCTTCTCGTGGATTCGAACCATAGCACAGAGGAGAAATCAGGACATCAGTGACGTCTTTATCGAGTGTATGTATATATATATATACATATATATATATATATATATATATATATATATATAGATATATATATAAACATATATATATAGATATATATATATATATATATTATATATATATATATATATATACACATACATATACGTACATATATAATATATATATAGATAATATTATATATATATATATCATATATATATATAATATATCTATATATATAGAAAACAGACATACATTACTCTGTTACATATTCCATCTTTTGACTCTTCAAATAATTTATTAGCAAAGAAATTATTTACACTTTTAAAGAAACCTAAATAAATCCTACGTTCATTAGCCAGAAAACCCAAGAAATGATAAGAGAATAATAATAAAGGATTTTCCAAGAAGAAACAAGGCAGGCCATTCATTACGTAAGTGATTAGAACTGTGGAGAAGTTTTGGTTTTACAAGAAACAAACAACAACAAATCTCGCAGACATTAAAACAACTTTGGCAGCGTTTGGCTCTTGATGAAACAACGGAAGAATTATGATGAATCGCGTAACTTGATTCATTAAAATTTTTCATTTTTTTATACTTAATTTTAGTCTTTACGTATACGTATCATAAGAGACGTTTTTGTATGATTACGATTGTTCGTTTATCTTTAGGTATTTTGATTTCAATGCAAATTTTTTACGAAAATGATATATATTTTTTTTATTCCAGGATGCGAGATGTGCTAAAATCAGAGCCGAAATTCCAGTATCAAGGTAAGTTTGTATATATATATATATATGTATATATATATATATATATATATTATATATATATATATATATATATATATATCTATATATATATATTATATATATAGCATCAATAAACTGCAATAAATCTATCGAGTATATAGTGTGAACATATATAACATAATAATGCAAATCTCCCCAAAAAGATATTTCTTTTGTTAAAATGACATTCAGTAATATACCATAATTTTAAAATAATTGTTAATGCATTTAGCTCTTGAACGTAGTTGAGTTAGAAATTAATTTTTAAGAACTATAATTTTGTCAATGCTTATGTAAATTTGTATATATATACATGACCTTTACATTTGATTTCATAATCCCAACAGACTCACATGACCTCACCTGTACTTCGATTCTAACTTGCCCAATTTATATCCCCATTGCAGCGAAGGACTGGCAGAGTTCCTGACCTTCAACTAGGGAATTATTATGACCTACGATTAGCGCGCTTCTTCTTCTTCAGGAGCGGATGGAGAAACCAAAACCTTCTCCTGCTCCTCCTTCTTCAGAAAATATTCATTTTGTATAAAGCATTACTATTTGTATATATTTGTTAGCTATGAAATCATAATAACGAATTCGATCACGTGTAAAAATAAATCAATGAATGTCAGGTGTTTGTCGTTTTATTGGCCCCCTTTTTTTTAATGTTTTTTGTGTCAGGTGAGGCATAAGCTAATCTAGATATTTCAATGATAAATTGGTTGAAAATCTATCAATATATATATATAGGATATATATTATTAATATATATTAATATATATATAATAAATATATATATATATATATTTCGATATATAAATAGTAGTATTAATATAATAATTTATATTATATATATATATATAGAAATTATAATATGTCTAATATATATATATATATATATATATTAATTATATTAATGAGATATATTAATACATACATATAATTATCTATATAATATAGTAGTATTATATAATATATATATATATATATATATCTATATATTTATATATTTATATATATATTATTATTATACTCATATATATGTACCTATATAGATATATAAATATATATATACATATTATATATATATATATATATATATATAAAACAGCAGGAACATAAGTAAAAGACTTAAATATTCAGTTTTGGAAAAATGCAACGAGCCCTATGTGAAACTGAAGTGGCATACAAAGATAACACTTGGAAAAATAACAAACAAAATAATTATTGATAAATACAAAGTATACATAAAGGAATGAACATTAGAATTGAATGTTAAATGACACTATCATGGCGTATTGCAGCTTCTCTTGACCTTATCAGTATCACCATAATCATGACTGTGATAATGACAGATTCACTGGAATACAGTGAAAAGGAATTGAAAGTTGACTGATATATGGCATCGTTAGAATATGGCAACCCTGTAAACATGTACATTTTACTGTTCTGTAAGATGAGTTTTATTCACTGCCTCTTGCAGTTGCTCACCAAAAATTGCTAAAGTGCTACAACCTGGTTCCTGGTGTACTAGATCTAAAGAGAAATGACAATGCAACATATTCTAGGTAAGTGGTTTTAAACATAATTATCATGATTAAGGGTCAAGCCACTTCTCTCAGTAGGGCTATTCGTCAAATCATTCTGAATACCTTTACTTTGGCAGTCTATCAGATTTTTAATCCAAAGATCTATCTCAACCTCTTCAGCCATCTTCAGATCATTTGCACTCAATCCCCTTCACCACAAGTTCTACCCTCTTCTCTTCGCTCATCCGGTGATTCACCACTTCCCACAATTACCCACCATCAATTATATTTCCTCACAAGGACTATGGAACAGTCTCCCTAAGGATGCTGTGCAATTAGAACTTCAAAAGTGGAAGGGAAGATGCAACGCATTTCATCCCTAACGCATTTATCCTATATTTATCATTTACATACATTTTAACTATTTATTTATTTGCTAATCTATTTTTTCTTGTCTAATAGCTGATCTCTTTTTTTCTGTATATCCTATTACTTTCTGCTGCTTATTTCAAGAGATGACTGTATTCTATGGAAGCTTGAATTTCAAATCAGTGGCCCCTTTGGTGGGCTTGTTTCATATGATAAGGGTTCATCTTCTGAATAATAATAATGAAAAACTATCTCTACTGTTTAAGTTCTTTCATTTTCCAACAACATAAGTATTTCATTGCCCGTCTGTTATGTTTTCAGTTTCACAGCTACACTTCACTCTAGCTCAAATACTATCAATAATTTTCTATCACCAACTAACTTTGTATCAACAGCCAACATCCACCTCTTCATGGTCTATTCAAGACTTTTTTTTTTTTTTTTTTGTCTTATACTAGGCAGTCCCTTAATCATAACATTGGAGACCTTTATACTTGGGCAAATTGATCGAAGGTTTTTATTTCATATATTTACCACTAGATGGCACATAGCAAGCCAAAACGTACATGGTACACCTTTAGGTGATTCGTTGAGATATGTAGGCAATTATGGGCAAACGTCTGTATAACCAAAGGTAACAAATTATTTCAAACCATCTGAGAAAGATTTCTGGCTTCTAAGAAGCCATACATACATATTTTAAGGACTGTAGCTCAATCTATGATAATCTGTGGCGTCTATATTTAGATTTGATTAAAGTAAATGCTCAATGTTTGCAGAATATCATCATAGGGCTCAAATTGTATTAAGAAAGTAAACAGGTCTACATTTGGTCGATTGTTACAGGTTGTAACCCCCTTTCCATCA
>NC_087200.1:194280954-194293454 GCF_015104395.2 Macrobrachium nipponense | reverse complement strand
AGTATTTTTTAAGATCTGAGGGTGGACGGAAAACGTGCGGACGGACAGACAAAGCTGGCAAAATAAGTTTCTTTTTCAGAAAACTGAACTGGAGTTAAAATGTGGTTTGTTCTGATCGAGTGGTCTCTTATTCATTGGTTCTATCAGGAACTCATTTGGTTGATGTAGTGCCTGTTTGTTTACATTTCGTAATTCTATTTCACAGTTTGATGTTACTTAAGTAATGAAGGAGTGAGTGAATGCATATACTATATATGTACACATATGTATGTATACATTATAGATATCAAATACATACATACATACATACACACACACACACACACACATATATATATATATATATAGTATATATATATATATATATATATATATATATATATACTATATATATATATATATATATATATATATATACTATATATATATACATATATATAGATATATATATATATAGATATATATAGATATATATATATATATATATATATATGTATATATATATATATATATATATATATCATATATATATATATAGATATATATATATATATATATATATATATATATATATATATATATATATATATATATATATATATATATATATTTTGCTGAGCATATTTCAAACCAATGGCAATAGTCTAAATTAAAATGAAACAAGTAGGCAACGCTCTTACCTTTAGTTGCTGGTTGTCCCTCTGCAATGGAATCAAACTATATAAGCTGGGCTAATGAAACCTCTTAGATACAAAAATATGCTTTTTATTTCCCAAACTAGTTAAACATGATATGGAACAAAGTGATTAAAAATTTTGTAAATTAAAGAACTAAGTCTGACGTTTAGAGAACTGTAATCTGTCATTCTACTTTCCCGAATTAGATTAAGTAAACTTTTCCCTTAAAACTCACAATCTTTTTGTTTTTACATTTAAATAGTCAAGTCATTTATAGAACCCATTCTCTTGTATAATGCCATGAACCCATCTGAAATAAAGAGACATATTTGCTATATTCCCCAACATGTAAAAAACATTAAATAAATGTGTATACACTACACTTCTCTCTCTTTCCAAAGGGTAACTTTTATGAAGTCTTTTAAGTTACAGTACCTTTCACGATGGGCGTGTCCTCAAGCCCTCCTCCAAAACCGTTTTATTTCTTAACACCAACAGAAAGAGAGTGTCACCTTCTCTAGGATCTCGGGAAGTTGGGCCCCATACATTACACGCACAAACACACACACACACATCCGTTTGAAATTGCATAGCAACCGAGAGTCGCACCCAAGCTCTAAAGGGTCATCAGCCTTGTATTGTATGGTCACCAATTCAGACTGTCGCTAAGCCCTCATGTCACTAAGCGGAGAAAGCTGAGATCTAACTATTCACTGCCACACTTGCTTTTTCTTTTAAGATGGCTTGGCCACCACCTATGTCCTTTGTGCACTCCTGTTGCACACCATATCAGCAACTAATATCTAATGGTTCATAATGTTTGCAAGATAGCCCCCATAACACATATTTTGACTATCACTATGGATATCATAAACACAACCACTGGAATTGTGTAGCATTCGCCGAAGAAGAATTCATCTGTCTCTAAGATAGGTGGAACTTGTCGAATAGTCGTAGACCCAGGCTGAGCACGTAAACCATCTCGAAACAAATCAGCACGCGCCATTATTCAGTGTTTGCGACCCTCGTAAGTGTATCCAACACCCCCTCGTCGCCAAACTGCAGATTCAACATTTTCTAATGAAGGAAACGTGGCCACCACCTCATTGTCAAGGAAATATCCCGTGACTTCCATGCAAGTGTGTCTCGCACCCGCTTTGTAGAAGATTGTAGATCCCTGATTTGTTCCAGAACATATACTGAGACAATCTCCTGACGACATCTCATCCATTGCAAAGGCGACCAGAGCACCACCACTCGTGTGTAGACTCGACCTCTGGTACTGTAGAACTAAGCCGTTTCCGACGTCACCATCACGTGAAGTTGGGAATTCTCTAAAGTCATCGTGTGTCCGTATTTGAAAAGTCTACATGATCATAAAATAACTAAAGCCTCGCTTTACGACACAAATCGTCAGTAACTAATATACCCAATCTCCTAGTAAAATATTAAAAATTCCTCACAAGCAATCCCATATCTGACAAACATACTATCAAAAAACCCTCATAATGTCTAACAAGAAAACCCTTGTACTGTTTATATAATTAACCTCCATGAAATATAATGCCGAACACCCCTTCTATCTAACTCATATACCCCGATAAATTATACCTCCTGTCTAAAATAGAAATGCTTTGTGAAGCTTAACCCCGATTACGAACATCCCTCGTAGGAAAGAAAAAAAATGATGATAATAATAATTGAACTTTCTTTATTACAAAACGTACACAGAAAAAAAAGAACATATATATAATCCAACGCTTTCCCCATAAATGGAGTATGTATCGTTATGGAATTTGCTACTGCAACATATCTCATAGACCGGAATCGACCCCTTACCTACATCTCCAGGGAAAGTCATGATCAACATCTCTGAAAACAGAGCTTAACAGAAATTTGCCATATTTTCAACCCAACTTTCCACGTAAAATATTTACCTCTGAATCTTATGCCAAAACACCGCGGTTTGCGTATAATAAGAAAAATAATAGAAGAAATCAAAGAGAAGGAGAAAAACATTAAACACATTTCACCTTCAATTAGCAAAAACTATACAAAAAAGATGCAACTGCGTGACATTATATTAGTTACCACAACCGACTCTTTTCAGTTTTGATATATGTGTTAATTTCGACAGACCTGTTTTTTCCTCTTAGACTACAAATCTGTTTCCAATCTTTTCCTCAATGACTCTAAAAGGACCCTCAAATTTCGGACCCAATTTGGAGTTTAGCTAATTTCTCATGTTGATTTTTAAAAATACCTTGTCTCTGACATTGATCTTGGGATCAGATGTTTTGCTATTACTTCTCTCTACCATCTCTCGAGTCGCGGCCTCGAGATTGCGGCTAAGACAAGCTTGTCTCTCTCTCGCTGTAAATATCAATGATTCGATCGTATCCTCCCCATGATGAGTTATAGTTAACAGATCAAATGTGCCTCGTGCTGGGTAACCAAACAAAGCTTCAAATGGAGACATTTTACTGGAATCACTAACCATCGTGTTAATATTATGTCTAACAATATCAATATATCTGTCCCAATTCTTATCATTACCACCTACAGTCTTCCTGAGATCTTCAAGCACTTTCCTGTTTGCTCGTTCACACAACCCATTAACGTCTGGTCTGTATGGAATAATTGTTACTTTTAGTATCCCCATGACTTCCGCTATATAGTGGCCCTCAAATGAGATATACATTGAGAATTAAGTGAACATTATATCCTGTCAACTTAATATTACGTGAAATATATATTATCTGTTTTTTTAGGATTAATGTATCATACTGTCTTATGTACGAGATTTGGGAAGAACCAGAGCAGCAAGCAGGCACAGGCTAGATAGTGGTGCCGCTCAGTGGCCGTCGGGCGAACTTCTAGTGACGTGGGAATCTTTCCCAGAATACAATACGTTGCTTTAACTAGCTGATATTTGGGATTTAGTTCATTTTATGACGGTTTAGTGATATTTTCGTAATATATAATTAATGAAGAACTACTTCATTTTAAGAAACTATCAAAGGCAGGATAACTCTCTTTATGAAAACGAATACTTCATATAACAATACTTTGTCTTTCTTTCACGATGAATATGTGCTATTGACATTTAACAATTCATTAAATGAAAGAAGATTTTTTACCCTCTCTTCGAAAATGTATATCGAATATAAGGAATCTATCAATGTTAGATTTTCGGTCTATCATCTTTTATTCTTTTCAATTCTGCATTGTTATCTGTTCCAGAATTCACGGGATGTCTGTTGAATGGATAAAGATCTGTCATATATACAGATTTCGATATATGGAACAACTGAAAAGTGAATTGTTTTTATTTTAATTGTTCATGCTTTATTTCTTTATTCGATTTCTTTTCATTATTCCTGGGACATTCTCCTTCTCTCTCTCTCTCTCTCTCTCTCTCTCTCTCTCTCTCTCTCTCTCTCTCCTCTCTCTCTATCTCTCTCTCTCTCTCTCTCCTACTCTTCTCTCCTTTCTTTCTTTATATATATATTATATATATATAATATATATATATATATATAGATATATATGTATATAAATATAAATATATATATATATATATATATATATATATATATATATATATATATAATATATATATATATATACAGAGAGAGAGAGAGAGAGAGAGAGAGAGAGAGAGAGAGTGAGAGAGAGAGAATGTCCCAGATATAATAAAGAAATCGAATAAAAAAATAAATAAATATTCAGTTATTTATATATATATATATATATATATATATCTATATATATATATATATATATAGTATATATATATATCAGAGTCCCTGAAGAGATAACAAAATGTAATTTGTAGCATAAAAGAACCCAGTTCTTGCTTTTCCATCACCAGTCAGCACCCGAGTGTTCATTTACAGGCATCGTGAAACCTTCTGAAATACGTACAGTAAAACCATTACGATTTTACAGCCCTAAAAAGAAGTGTACAGCCATTCAAAGCAATAGAAAATACAGACAGTCTAAAAAAGGGTACGAATTACAGCTGGATTCCTGAATGGTTATCCATAAAACAAGCAAAAAACGCGTCGAAGAAATTTCTGTACATCGTAAAATCAAGACTACCAGAAAACAGCTCCATCTCTCGGTGGTCTCGGTATAATGCTGTATGAGCAGCGGCCCATGAAACTTTAACAACGGCTCGGTGGTGGCCTGGCCTATATCGTTGCCACACGCACGATTATAGCTAACTTTAACCTTAAATAAGATAAAAAAAACTACAGAAGTTAGAGGGCTGCAATTTGGTAAGTTTGATGATTCCAGGGTGGATGATCAACACACCAATTTGCAGCCCTCTAGCCTCAGTATTTTTTAAGATCTGAGGGCGGACGGAAAACGTGCGGACGGACAGACAAAGCCGGCGCAATAGCTTTCTTTTTCAGAAAACTGAAATGCAGTTAAATTGCGGTTTGTTCTGATCGATTGGTCTCTTATTCATTGGTTCTATCAGGAACTCCTTTGGTTGATGTAGTGCCTGTCTGTTTACATTTCGTAATTCTATTTCACAGTTTCATGTTACTTAAGCAATGAAGGAGTGAGTGAATGCATATACTATATATGTACACATATGCATATATACATTATATATATCACATACATACATACATACACACATACACACAACACACACACACACACACATATATATATATATATATATATATATATATATATATATATATATATATATATATATAATATATTGCCGATCATATTCGACCAACGGCAATAGTTTAAATTAAAATTAAACAAGTAGGCAACGCTCTTAACTTTAGTTTATTCCATCTGCAATGGAATCAATCTATATAAGCTGGGCTAATGAATCCTCGTAGATACAAAACTAGCTAAACATGATATGGAACAAAGTGATTAAAGATGATGTAAATTAAAGAAATAAGTCTGACACTTATAGGACTGTAATCTGTCATTCTACTCTCCCAAATTAGATTAAGTAAACTTTTCCCCTAAAACTCACAATCTATTTGTTTTTACATTTAAATAGTCAAGTCCTTTAGAGAACCCATTCCCTTGTATAATGCCATGAACCCATCTGAAATAAAGAGACATATTTGCTATATTCCACAACATTTAAGAAACATTAAATAAATGTGTACACACTACACTTCTCTCTCTTTCCAAAGGGTAACTTTTTCAAAGTCTTTTAAGTTACAGTACCTTTCACAATGGGCATGTCCTCAAGGCCTCCTCCAAAACCGTTCTATTTCTTAACACCGACAGAAAGAGAGTGTCACCTTCTCTAGGATCTCGGGCGGTTGGGCCCCGTGCATTACATGCACAAACACAAACACACATCCGGTCACGCCTTTTGAAATGGCATAGCAACCGAGAGTCACACCCAAGCTCTAAAGGGTCATCAGCCTTATATTGCATGGTCACCAATTCTGACTGTCGCTAAGCCCTTTTGTCACTAAGCGGAGAAAGCTGAGATCTAACAATTCACTGCCACACTTGCTTTTTCTTTTAAGATGGCTTGGCCACCACCAATGTCCTTTGTGCACTCCTGTCGCACACCATATCAACAACTAGTATCTAATGGTTCATAATGTTTGCAAGATAGCCCCCATAACACATATTTTGACTATCACTATGGATATCATAAACACAACCACTGGAATTGTGTAACACTCGCCGAAGAAGAATTCATCTGTCTCTAAGATAGGTGGAACTTGTCGAATAGTCGTAGACCCAGGCTGAGCACGTAAACCTACCCGAAACAATTCAGCACACGCCATTATTCAGCGTTTGCGACCCTCGTAAGTGTATCCAACACCCCCTCGACGCCAAACTGCAGATTAGACGTTTTCTAAGGAAGGAAACGTGGCCACCACCTCGTTGTCAAGGAAATATCCCGTGACTTCCATGCAAGTGCGTCTCGCACCCGCCTCGTAGAAGATTGTAGACTCTTGATTTGTCCCAGAACGTATCCTGAGACAATCCACCGACGACATCTCATCCATTGCAAAGGCGATCAGAGCACCGCCACTCGTGTGTAGACTCGACCTCTGGTACAGTAGAACTAAGCCGTTTCCGACGTCACCATCACGTGAAGTTGGGAGTTCTCTAAAGTCATCGTGTGTCCATATTTGAAAAGTCTACATGATCATAAATAACTAAAGTTTTGCTTTACCACACAAATTGTCAGTAACTAATATACCCAATCTCCTAGTCAAATATTAAAAATTCCTCACAAGTAATCCCATATCTGACAAACATACTATCAAAAAACCCCCATAATGTCTAACAGGAAAACCCATGTAATGTTTATATAACTAACCTCCATGAAATATAATGCCGAACACCCCTTCTATCTAACTCATATACCCCGATAAATTATTCCTTCTGTCTAAAATAGAAATGCTTTGTAAAGCTTAACCCCGATTACAAACATCCCTCGTAGGAAAGGAAAAAAAACGATAATAATAATAATAATTGAACTTTCCCTATTACAAAACGTACACAGAAAAAAAAAACATATATATAATCCAACTCTTGCCCCATAGATGCAGTATTTATCGTTACGGAATTTGCTACCGCAACATATCTCATCGAACGGAATCGACCCCTTACCTACATCTCCATGGATTTGCCGTATTTTCAACCCAATTTACCTCTAAATCTTATGCCAAAACACCGCGGTTTGCGCATAATAAGAAAAATAATATAAGAATCAGAGAGAGAGAAAAAAAAAACATTAAACACATTTCACCTTCAATTTGCAAAAACTATAAAAAAAATGCAACTGCGCGACATTATATTAGTTACCACAAGCAACACTTTTCAGTTTTTATATATGTGTTAATTTCGACCGACCTGTTTTTTCCTCTAAGACTACAAATCCGTTTCCAATCTTTTCCTCAATGACTCTAAAAGGACCCTCAAATTTCGGACCCAATTTGTAGTTTAGCTAATTTCTCACGTTCATTTTTAAAAATACCTTGTCTCTGACATTGATCTTGGGATCAGATGTTTTGCTATTACTTCTCTCTACCATCTCTCGAGTCGCGGCCTCGAGATTGCGGCTAAGACAAGCATGTCTCTCTCTCGCTGTAGATATCAATGATTCGATCGTATCCTCCCCATGATGAGTTATAGTTAACAGATCAAATGTGCCTCGTGCTGGGCAACCAAACAAAGCTTCAAATGGAGACATTTTAATGGAATCACTAACCATCGTGTTAATATTATGTCTAACAATATCAATATATCTGTCCCAATTCTTATCATTACCATCTATAGTCTTCCTGAGAGCTTCAAGCACTTTCCTGTTTGCTCGTTCACACGACCCATTAGCTTCAGGTCTGAATGGAATAATTGTTACTTTCAGTATCCCCATGACTTCCGCTATATAGTGGACTTCAAATGAGATATACATTGAGATTTAAGTGAACATTGTATCCTGTCAGCTTAATATTACTTGAAATATATATCTGTAGTTTTTTTTTTATTACTGTATCGTACTGTCTTATGTACGAGATTTGGGAAGAACTAGAGCAGCAAGCAGGGACAGGCTAGATAGTGGTGCCGCTCAGTGGCCGTCGGGCGAACTTCTAGTGACGCGGGAATCTTTCCCAGAATACAATACGTTGCTTTAACTAGCGGATATTTGGGATTTAGTTCATTTTATGACAGTTTAGTGATATTTTCGTAATATATGATTAATATAGAACTACTTCATTTTAATAAACTATCAAAGGCAGGATAACTCTCTTTATGAAAACGAATACTTCATATAACAATACTTTGTGTTTCGTTCACTATGAATATGAGCTATTGACATTAAACAATTCATTGAATGAAAGTGAGGATTTTTTTACCTCTCTTCGAAAATGTATATCGAATATAAGAAACCTATCAATGTTAGAGTTACTGTTTATCATCTTTAATTCTTTTCAATTCTGCATTGTTATCTGTTCCAGAATTCACGGGATGTCTGTTGAATGAATAAAGATCTGTCATATATACAGATTTCGATATACCGAACAACTGAAAAGTAAATTTTTCAAATTTTAATTGTTCAGGCTTTATTTCTTTGATCGATTTCTTTTCATTATACCTGGGACATTCTCCTCTCTCTCTCTCTCTCTCTCTCTCCTATCTCTCTACTTCTCTCTCTCTCTCTCTCTCTCTCTCTATATATATAAAAAAAACATATATATATATATTATATATATATAATATTATATATATATATATATATATATATATATTATACGTATGTATAAATGTTTATATATATACAATATATTTTTATTATATATATATATATATATATATATATATATATATATATCAGTCTTTGAAAAGATAACAAAATGTAATTTGTCATATAAAAGAACCCAGTGCTCGCTTTTCCATCCCCAGTCCGCACCCGGGTTTTCATTTACAGGCATCATAAAACTTTCTGAAATACGTACAGTAAACCACTTACGATTTTACAGCCCTAAAAAGTAGTGTACAGCCATTCAAAGCAATAGAAAATACAGACAGTCTAAGGGTACGAATTACGTACAGCAGGATTCCTGAATGGATATCCATAAAACAAGCAAAAAACGCACCGGATAAATTTCTGTGCATCGTAAAATCAAGGCTACCAAAAATAGCTCTAACTTTCGGTGGTCTCGGTAGAATGCTGTTTGAGCAGCGGCCCATTAAACTTTAACAACAGCTCGGTGGTGGCCTGGCCTATATCGTTGCCACACGGACGATTATGGCTAACTTTAACATTGAATAAGATAAAAACAACTGAAGCTAGAGGGCTGTAATTTGTTAAGTTTGATGATTGGAAGGTGGATGATCAACTTACGAATATGCAGCCCTCTAGCCTCAGTATTTTTTAAGATCTGAGGGCGGACGGAAAAAGTGCGGACGGACAGACAAAGCTTTCTTTTTCAGAAAACTGAAATGAAGTTAAAATGCGGTTTGTTCTGATCGATTGGTCTCTTATTCATTGGTTCTATGAGGAACTCCTTTGGTTGATGTAGTGCCTGTTTATTTACATTTCGTAATTCTATTTCATAGTTTGATGTTACTTAAGCAATGAAGGAGTGAGTGAATGCATATATACTATATATGTACTCATATGCATATATACATTATATATATCACATACATACGCACATACATACATGCATACATGCACAGACACGCACACACACACACACACACACACATATATATATATATTATATATATATATATATATATATATATATATATATATAATATATATTGTCGAGCTTATTCGAACAACAGCAATAGTTTAAATTAAAATTAAACAAGTAGGCAATGCTCTTACCTTTAGTTGCTGGTTGTCCCTCTGTAATGGAACCAAACTATATAAGCTTGGCTAATGAATCCTCGTAGATACAAAAATATACTTTTTATTTCCCAAACTAGCTAAATATGATATGGAACAAAGTGATTAAAAATGATGTAAATTAAAGAACTAAGACTGACCCTTAAAGGACTGTTCTCTGTCATTCTACTCTCCCAAGTTAGATTAAGTGAACTTTTCCCCTAAAACTCACAATCTATTTGTTTTTACATTTAAATAGTCAAGTCCTTTAGAGAACCCATTCTCTTGTATAATGCCATGAACCCATCTGAAATAAAGACATATTTGTTATATTCTCCAACATGTCAAAAACATTAAATAAATGTGTACACACTACACTTCTCTCTCTTTCCAAAGGGTAACTTTTTTGAAGTCTTTTAAGTTACAGTACCTTTCACGATAGGCGTGTCCTCAAGGCCTCCTCCAAAACCGTTCTATTTTTTAACACCGACAGAAAGAGAATCTCGGGTGGTTGGTCCCCATATATTACATGCACAAAAACACACACACATCCGGTCACGCCTTATGAAATGGCATAGCAACCAAGAGTCGCACCCAAGCTCTAAAGGGTCATCAGCCTTATATTGCATGGTCACCAATTCAGACTGTCGCTAAGCCCTCTTGTCACTAAGCGGAGAAAGCTGAGATCTAACAATTCACTGCCACACTTGCTTTTTCTTTTAAGATGGCTTAGCCACCACCTATGTCCTTTGTGCACTCCTGTCGCACACCATTCAGCAACTAGTATCTAATGGCTCATAAACACAACCACTGGAATTGTGTAGCTTTCGCCGAAGAAGAATTCATCTGTCTCTAAGATAGGTGGAACTTGTCGAATAGTTGTAGACCCAGGCTGAGCACGTAAACAATCTCAAAACAATTCAGCACGTGCCATAAGTGTATCCAACACCCCCTCGTCGCCAGACTGCAGATTCAACGTTTTCTAATGAAGGAAACGTGGCCACCACCTCGTTGTCAAGGAAATATCCCGTGACTTTCATGCAAGTGCGTCTCGCACCCGCCTCGTAGAAGATTGTAGACTCCTGATTTGTCCCAGAATATATCCTGAGACTATCCACCGACAACATCTCCTCCAGAGCCCCGCCACTCGTGTGTAGACTCAACCTCTGGTACTGTAGAACTTTGCCGTTTCCGACGTCACCATCACATGAAGTTGGGAATTCTCTAAAGTCATTGTGTGTCCGTTTTTGAAAAGTCTACATGATCATAAAATAAATAAAGCCTCACTTTACCACACAAATCGTCAGTAACTAATATACCCAATCTCCTAGTCAAATATTAAAAATTCCTCACAAGTAATCCCATATCTGTCAAACATACTATCAAAAAACCCCCATAATGTCTAACAGGAAAACCCTTGTACTGTTTATATAATTAACCTCCATGAAATATAATGCCGAACACCCCTTCTATCTATCTCATATACCCCGATAAATTATACCTTCTGTCTAAAATAGAAATACTTTGTAAAGCTTAACCCCGATTACGAACATCCCTCATAGGAAATGAAAAAAATGATAATAATAATAATAATTGAACATTCCTTATTACAAAACGTACACAGAAAAAAAGAACATATATATAATCCAACGCTTTTCCCATAAATGCAGTATGTATCGTTACAGAATTTGCTACCGCAACATATCTCATCGACCGGAATCGATCCCTTACCTACATCTCCATGAAAAGTTATGATCAATATCTCTGAAAAAAGAGCTTACCAGAAATTTGCCATATTTTCAACCGAACTTTCCACATAAAATATTTACCTCTGAATCTTATGCCAAAAAACGCGGTTTGCGCATAATAAGAAAAATAATAGAAGAAATCAAATAGAAAAAGAAAAACATTAAACACATTTCACCTTCAATTTGCAAAAACTATATAAAAAAATGGAATTGCGCGACATTATATTAGTTACCACAACCAACTCTTTTTAGTTTTGATATATGTGTTAATTTCGACCAACCTGTTTTTTCCTGTAAGACTACAAATCTGTTTCCAATCTTTTCCTCAATGACTCTAAAAGGACCCTCAAATTTCGGACCCAATTTGTAGTTTAGCTAATTTCTCACGTTCATTTTTAAAAATACCTTGTCTCTGACATTGATCTTGGGATCAGATGTTTTGCTATTACTTCTCTCTACCATCTCTCGAGTCACGGCCTCGAGATTGCGGTTAAGACAAGCATGTCTCTCTCTCGCTGTAGATATCAATGATTCGATCGTATCCTCCCCATGATGAGTTATAGTTAACAGATCAAATGTGCCTCGTGCTGGGTAACCAAACAAAGCTTCAAATGGAGACATTTTACTGGAATCACTAACCATCGTGTTAATATTATGTCTAACAATATCAATATATCTGTCCCAATTCTTATCATTACCACCTACAGTCTTCTTGAGAGC
>NC_087200.1:194263454-194268454 GCF_015104395.2 Macrobrachium nipponense | reverse complement strand
GTCATATTTTTAATGTTGGAAAGGGGGTTTCAATCTGTAACAACCTACCAAACGTAGACCTGTTTACTTTCTTAATACATTCTAGCCCTACGATGATATTCTGCAAACATTGAGCCTTTACTTAATCAAATCTGAATATAGATGCCACAGATTATCATAGATTGAACAACAGTCCTTAAAAGATGTATGTATGGCTTCTTAGAAGCCAGAAATCTTTCTTAAATGGTTTAAAATAATTTGTTGCCCTTGGTTATACAGACGTTTGTCCACAATTGCCTATATATCTCCAAGAATTAGCTGAAGGTGTACCATCCACTTGCTGACATGCTACGTGCCATCTAGTGGTAAATATATGAAATAAAAACCTTCGATCAATTTGCCCCAGTTTAAAGGTCTCCAATGTTATGAGTAAGGGGCTGCCAAGTATAAGATACAAAAAAAAAGTCTTGAATAGACCATGAAGTGGTGGATGTTGGCTGTTGCTACAAAGTTAGTTGGTGATAGAAAATTATTGATAGTATTTGAGCTAGAGTGAAGTGTAGCTGGGAAACTGAAAACATAACAGATGAACAATGAAATACCTATATTGTTGTTGGAAAATGAAAGACCTTAAACAGTAGAGATAGTTTTTCATTATTATTATTCAGAAGATGAACCCTATTCATATGGAACAAGCCCACCACTGATTTGAAATTCAAGCTTCCATAGAATACGGTCATCACTTGAAATAAGCAGCAGAAAGTAATAGAACATACAGAAAGAAGGGGTCAGCTATTAGACAAGAAAAAATAGATTAACAAATGAATAAAATTTTAAGAGAGAGAGAGAGAGAGAGAGAGAGAGAGAGAGAGAGAGAGAGAGAGAGAGCCATTAATCTCCCTTGATCTTCATTAATCTCCCTCGCTTGACCTCAGCAGTAATCTCCCTTAATCTCCCTAAATCCCCCTTTTGACAGACTGTAGTCCCTCGACGATCCTCGGTATTGTAACTAGTTCTAATTCATAATTGACTATTGAGATTATATTTTGCCAAGCTAAATCCTGTCATTATTCAGTCAATGGGGGAAGATTTAAGATATATACATAAAAGGAAAACTAAATTAATTTTTTTTTTTTTGAGTTTTTAGTTTGAAATTTGCGGAAAAAATATGACATATTAGTGATCTTTTATTTAACGAAAGTCATCATGAATGCTATGATGTAGAATACATCTGCTGAATATGTTGCATAAAAGCTCCTTTTGTGCATGATAATCTATGTAACGGAGAGTTAATATTAAAAATCTAAATTAAACGTGAACAGCAAGTGTGTGGGTGTGTATGTGTGAATGTGTGTGTGTGTGTGTTGTGTGTGTGTGTGTGTGTGTGGACATGAATAGTTCTCGGAAAGCAGAGCTCAACTCTCAACAGGACAAAACTGTTGACAGAGAAACATAAAAACCATAACAAGGAAATGCTAAAGTGAACAGAGACAAACACTTTGAGCCTGATAGCCATTATCAAATTAGTTTAGATCATTGTTATTAAATTCATAGCCTTTCTGATTCTGTTTTCCATTAAATAATAATCTTATGCTCTTCCTTTCATTGCAGTTACGTGTCGAAGAACTTAATCATAAATAATTTTGCCATTATTTGTCTAAGTTTGCTCAGATTTTAGTATTAATTTCCTGAGTAATATGAGATTTACTGTTCAGATTTTAGTGTTAATATCAGATTACCTGTCAACACAGACCCGATAATGCTTGACTGTGTCATTATTTTATTTATATTAAAACAACAAATCTAGGAAAAAGTTCAGCGAGATGATAATGTCGTGTTTACAACCTTATAGCAAAATAACTGTTATGACAAGATGAACACCATGGTTTTGGAAGATTGAATTTCAAGTCAGTGGGCTTCTTCCATATGAATAGTAAGAAAAGTGATGGACTCCTAAGGAGGCAGGATGCAATCCGGAACCCCACACTATAAATACCACACAGTCGAATTGGAGGACAGTGATAGAGCAAAAAAATAATAAAATAAAAAAAACTGGAGGACTGTGATAGAGCAAAAAAAAAAAATAAATAAATAAATAAATGAAATAAAATAAAATAATAATAATAATGATAAAATGAGATAATTTTGATGCATTTACAACCTTTCAATTACAATTCTCACGTGAAATAACTGTTATGATAAAAGCCAAGACTAGCCTCTTACCCTCTACTACCGCCTATGTACTTTCCTTAGACATATTATGAGGCGATAATTCTTGAAGCCTTGAGGTCACTCATCAGAAAGTGACAAATGTAATGCGGCAGTTTCTTTCGTTTTCCTTTGACAAATGGAACTTCATCTCCACTTTTACCTGAGATGGTAGGAATAGCTGGGTGTTCCTTGGCCTCAATCTGGGTAATTCAATTGTTTTAATCAATATCAGGATAATTTACGATGATTGGAATTTTCTCATACGATGACGAACGTAATTTGCTAATGTTGATAAGAACTTAATTTGCAAATTATTTATATAGGTAAGAACTTGATTTGAAAGTTATTCATATAGATAAGAACTTCATTTGTAGATTGTTAATATAAATAAGACCTTGATTTTAAAATTATTTACCTACCGAAAGACTTAATTTTCAAATTATTCTTATAGAAAATAAGAAATTATTGAATATGGTATGTATTTACATACATAGATAAATATATATATATATATATATATATATATATATATATATATATATATATATATATATATATATATATATATATATATATATATATATATATATATATATATATATATATATATATATATATATATATATATATATATATATATATATATATATATATATATATATATAATATATATATATATATATATATATATATATATATATATATATATATATATAGTATATATATATATATATATATATATATATATATATATATATATATATATATATATATATATATATATATATATATATATATATATATATATATATATATATATATATATATATATATATATATATATATATATATATATATATATATATATATATATATATATATATATATATATATATATATATATATATATATATATACTATATATATATATATATTATATATATATATATATATATATATATATATATATATATATATATATATATATATATATATATATATATATATATATATATATATGCGCGTTTGTTTTGAGCAAGACGACTCGAAATTTAAGACATCAAGATACAAATTATTAACAAATTAAAAATTTTTTTATGTGGGAAAAGGTACACATTCAATATAAATTTATGAAACAGAGACAGAAAACCAGGCATAAGATTATTCCCACTTACCAAAAATCGTTTCTACCCTTAATGCATAGCCTTCATCATGTTGGTAATCATTCTACATAGTTTGCTGTTCTTTAAGATTAAGTTATCTTTATGCCTGCACAGGCTTTTTTAAAGATTAAATAGCAAAATGTCAGCCAGTACGGCCTCTTGCTCATAGAGCAGCCTGTAATTGAGAAGAGCAGCTGCGGATGTATTGTATAAGATTAAGCTGGCCTTATCCCAACCAGCAGAGGCTCTCGTTCCAAAATTAGCCTGTAAAAAGAGCAGAGGAGCTTACTATGTTTTTTTTGATGCCGGTGCAGCCAGAATAAACCACAGTCCCATTCAGTAAACCAGAATAGAGCTTGAAAATATAAATGAACACAAATATATAAGAAAATATTTCATAGCTTCTTGGGATGTTTGTTACCGTCTGCTACAGCAATGAATTAATTAACTTTCCTTTTAATCTCCTAGAAATAAGGTTAATCTGGAAGGTAGATTCTAAGAGGGTGTAAATTATTCAGTATTTCGTATCTTTTGATCTTCATAACTGGCTGCAGAATTTCCTCTCCGTGGTTGTGAATATTTATCAAGGATCAAAACTCTATTAAGATGGTGATACTTCTCTCTCTCTCTCTCTCTCTCTCTCTCTCTCTCTCTCTCTCTCTCTCTCTCTCTCTCATTTCAATTAATAAAGAACTCTTACCGTTGAATAATCTACCTGCTCTCCTGAGGTAAATATCTAGGAAACACAATGCAATTCGGCAAGGAAGATTAATCAGTCTATGTTTAGAATATCACTATTACGTATTCATCGAAAGTAATTAATAATCATTGATATTAATGATAAATACGCCAACAATTAATTAGCTTTTATCTTGTC
Source organism: Macrobrachium nipponense (assembly GCF_015104395.2). Lineage (NCBI taxonomy): Eukaryota > Metazoa > Arthropoda > Malacostraca > Decapoda > Palaemonidae > Macrobrachium > Macrobrachium nipponense. Next base: position 194,264,224 of record NC_087200.1, on the reverse strand, counting down.
CGATCAGGAATCATCTGGATTGACCATATCTAGTATCTCAATGAGACAGTTTCTTTAAATCCCTTTAAATGTTCCTGAATCCTGTTTCTGTTTTTTCATCTTGTGAATCCTGTGGACCTCTGGATGCTTGAGAAGTTTTAACTCCTAATTCTTCTTTTGGAAATTTGGGTACAATTTTGTCCCACAAATTCAGAGCAACATTATCCGTCTCTAATATATGATCAAATTAGAGATGATAATCATCCTTTAACAAATCTCCTAAACTCATGTTTACCACTTTACGTAAATATTTCCGCTCATTAACTTAGGAAAGGAACAAATTGTTTCCTTTATATGAATTTAATCACTGGAATTACAAAAAACATAAAATAAAATGAATGACGGTTATTTCCATATTCCCACGATCATATCTTTATGATGTGTCCTTTTATTCCCCATTTATCTACTTTCATTGCAAAATAACCCTTATTGCGTATAAAATTAAGCTGGGATTCCTCTGCGAAGTTCATAATTGTCTGGTCTTTTATCATTGAGAAGGAAACACGATTTTAACCCTATGTCAGAGAAGATTGTATAAACGCGATAATTCATCATAAAGGGGCGAGGCTGGAAATAAATCTTCAAAATTGTACAAAATTTGTATGTAAATAGCATATAAAGTTTTTTTGTTTTTTGTTTATCTATTGAATGGAAAGATTGATTCAAATACCTAAAAGCTGCATTCTTTTTACTTGAGAGAGAGAGAGAGAGAGAGAGAGAGAGAGAGAGAG
>NC_087200.1:193922228-193932732 GCF_015104395.2 Macrobrachium nipponense | reverse complement strand
ATTCAAGGCTAAGACCCAAAATCACTTCAGTATCCGATGACAGATTTTCTTCATTATCTGTTCCTTCCATAATGGAGTCTGTTACCAGCAACCTTCATGAGTTTTTGCTTTCCCCCATCAGAGCACTGTGTTGTTATCTAAAAAAAAAAAAAAAGAGTCTTCACCTAATGCCTGGGTGTTCTAGACTTTTGGTTAGCACAAGTCAGGTCAGGGTGTCCAAGAATACCTTTTTGATTTGCTATATGAGGTGGTTAGGCAAGCCTACTCCTTATTGTCAAGTTCTGCCACCAATACTGTGCATGCAGAAGTACATGACATCAAAGGAATAAGTTCCTCCCAGGCATTTAAGAACTTGTTTGTTCATTGAAATTTGAATGTTGATTCCTGGCTACATCAGACCACTTCTTGGACACTTCCTTGGGTCCGGTGGTGGCTGATCAACATGCGTAGCAAATCCTGTGACTGGTGGATCCTGCGTAAGATGATAGCGTGGAGGAGGGAATGAGTTAAATGACTAGTTTCTTTTCTTTTTCTTCAATATCTACGGGCATTTTTGAAGAATAGATACATCATACATTGGAGCTGGCTTAATGCAGGCGAGTATTGCAGGCATACTGTTACAGCACATTTTGTGTTCCATACAGAATATAAATCTGCTTCCCAGTAGCTTCAATTCCTTGCTCCAGCAAGGAGAGTAAGGAGTATGATAAACCCATTTCATGTGGTACATAATTAAAATTTTGCTGCGTTTACGGTACATAATATATACAGTAGTACTATAATACAGTGGGTTATTGCTTAGTTGCTGACCATCAGTTGCAAGATCAGTTAGCCATGGGTTTTTCCCTTGGACCTCTTCTCAGTCTGTATTACGAGTATAAATCGTAGCAAAGCTGACTAGTCCATGTTGTGCATGTGATTTTTATCGATAGGCTAAGCCTTGGCTGCGGTGCACCCTCCAGTCTTATTCTATGATTGTTCATTATGTATTTGTTTTACAGCGTAGGTGTTGATATTCTTTGTCTGGTCTTTGTTGGTCAGCTATATTCCCAGGTCAAGGGTAACTGACTTCCTTTTTATACTTTGTGGTCGCGGGTTCCTCCCTTGCTACAAAGTTCCACTGTTCTAGAGGGGAATCTGGTCAACTAGCCACACCCTACATAGATAATGCCGACCAGAGGTATTGTACCTGTAGCAGCTCTTTTCTCAGGTAAGGAATATTATGTTCTTCCGCTTTGGCGAAAGATTGTTTGTCTTTTCTTACGACTGTTGTTCGTAAGCATTGCTGGTTCTACTTCTCTTCTCGCCTACGTTGTATCTTAGTAAAGTTGATTCTTCTTAGAATAAGGGAGATGATTCAAACGGAGGAAGTTGATAACTTAAAACAGCTTTATTTCTCAACTCCATCACAAGAGAGATGGTTTGGTCAGAAGACCGCTCCGTTTGATAACTGGAATAGAACTAACATTTCAAAGCATCGTGTCGATAGCGAAACACTAGCTATCTCAGGGATTTATATAAAAAAGATAATAGTCCGCCGGCTCAGAAGTCATAGCCGGCTCAGAAGTCATAAGTTTCTGGCGCAGGTTAACAGGTCAACCGCTTCCCATGGAAGGTGTTGTGATAAGTTAACAGATACATGAATTGATGATGTACCCAAATGCAAACCAGGCTACTGCAAGCATTGCACAGCATGATCTAGATTTGAGATTGTCACGTAGGACGCTCCTAATTCACCAATGACCCCTCAGGTCATGGGTTCTATTACAGATATGTGATTATCTGTTCTTTTAAATGTATTTATTACATTAGGCTCGGACAGCTACCATTCAAGCCTTGAATAACAAAAGTTACTTTAAACATGGTTTCTTAGGAGTGTGCTCGTAACATATATTTAGACATAATCATAACAAGTGATTAAGTGCATAAAAAGGTTTTGTTACATACCCTTTTTGGACATATTCATAAATAAAGAAAAATGCATGGAAAATATAGATCCATGTTTGATAATAATGATTATTAGGTACCAAAAAAAAATTAAAAGGTTAACATGTATACATGAAGATTATAGTAATAGGTAACCCGATTAAGAGTAGCGGTTACTCAGTAAATATACATAACATGATCATGGATAATTGTTAAAGAGTACTTGTCACTCTTTGTAATATATAATTGTGCACAGATATAGATTCCTGGTACGTACACGCACCAATAGTTTAATATATAGGGCTTCAATATTTTATTAGGTGCCCAAAAAATACTTTTATGTATATTAATATATATATATTGGGCTACAATATTTTATTAGGTGCCCGAAAGATACTTTTAACTGTTCAAAATGCAAAGGCTTGGAGTCTCTCTTGTCCTACATATTGCCAGCGTACAGACCGCTTTTCACACACAACACAATTCCAGACAGTTTTCCTAGGAACCAGGTGAAATGGCCAGTTTCAGATGGCCCTGAACGTATACGCTTTTAACGCAACAGGAGTGTCGTCTGGACGCGGCAAAACGTTCCCTTGAAGATCCTTCTGTGTCCGCCTCAACCTACGCCAAGCAAAGATGTTAACGGCGATAATAATCATTGCCGTAACGCAAAACACGGCTAGCAGCATGTAGTAACAAGGATTTCTCTTCCTGCATAAGTCGGTAACGCGTGGTCCATCTCAGCCAGTTGCATCAAACGATGAGCCACCCGCGCGTTGTATGGGAGAGGTAGTGATGGGATAATTGTAGTCGCCCACGTGTAGTTCGCGAAGTAAGACCTCTCACGTATTATAGTGTGGATCCCTCTGACCGTGTAGTTTGTAGATGTCCCTGTACAGCCGTCAGCTGCGACAAAGACTTGGGAATAGGCTGTGGTCCCGTCCGGACATGACACGTTTCGTATCGATTCCAGGAGCCGTTGTTCATTCTGTAATTGAACTTATTACTGTCAAAGGGATAAAGTTTCTTCAGACAACCTTCGTGTGTATGGGAGAGAGAACCGTTTAGCACTATGCCTAACTCACATGAATCCATTGATATAGGATGGAATTCAAAAGAGTCAGCTGTACAAACTTTATTATTCATGGCTTCTGAACAGTGAGTGAATTTATCTAAGTCTTTGATGACTGTATATGATTTCTTATCAGGGGAAATCAATACCTGTCCCGCCAAATTGGATATTACTGGACTTCAGTTTATTCGTCCTGAAAGTTGGGAACGGTGCTATTTTGTATGATTGTCAGGCATCGGAAGAATCAAAGGGGATAGTGATCATAATCCTGTAATTTTCAATAAAAATATTTTATGGGCGTCTAATAAAAGAATATAACCTAATAGTCTCCCTTCCGTTCTCCAAAGTTAAAGTCAGATCCTTAATAGGCATAAGGTGTGGAGATAACACACCCTTTGTTGCTAACGTAATAGCTTCTACATAGTCCTTTGATTTCTCAATAAAATGTGATATTTTGGTACGGATATGATCTATTTTCGAACTATAATAAGCTAACGTAGCCAGCAGTGTTGAACTTCCATAATCTGATCGATATTACTAGAATGTTCGTTCACCAAACTCATTATTTGATTGATTGAGGATACTGGCTATGCAGTTCGGACAAAGCTAATTCGGTTTTATGTTGCAAAAACTCAATTCTCTTATTTTGATTATTTATCTTAAGGCCATTTGAAATTCCTAAGCCTAAACTGGCAACAGATCCCAAGATGTTTAATCCAGCAAATATAAGCGGGTTGCGACGTTCGAGAGTATTGTGCCGCACAGACCACATCAGCAGGTCTCGAGCAAGTTCTTCTGCCTCGGCGGTTTTATTCTGCAAGTCATATGATAGCATTTCCGTGACGTTTAGGGTTTGAGCTAGCGAAATCTCTGAGTTAGCATGAAAATAACGTTGGTGCATTTCCCTTAACGAAACAGCAAACCTCAACAGGTCATTCTTTAGCTTAAGGACGTCATCCTCGGGCAAGAGTATCGCCTGCATGTCTACTTCATGACATATTACTTGCTGTAATGAAAACATCTTCTGTTCTTTCTATAACAGTGCCATGATTAAACTCTAATTCTTTCGTTTTAGCGCTCTTCCCACACGACAAAGATGTTCCGCAACGAACAATATCACGCCTAACAATAACAGATTCATTTTGGAAACCTGTAATGAGTAAAATATATGTAATAACTCCATGTTAAAGAATATTTACATACAAATATGATATATATATATATATATATATATAATATATATATATATATATATATATATAAATTATTATACAAGTTTCATAGATACAAAAATTTTCCTCACTCCATCTACCTTTCTTTAGTTTCTGATATGTGCCAATGGAACGATTCTCATATCAGTGGGTTGGGATACGTTTTGAACCCTAAATCCATTAGCCGTTATTGTTTCTAAAATGTTAAATGGGCCTTCAAACTTAGGTGTCAGTTTATAATTTAAACCCTTACGTACGTATACTTGTATGGTATACCTTATCGCCCACGGCATATGTTCTAGTTGGCTTAGCTATTTTATCATGATTTCTTTTCATTATAATTTGTGCTTCTTCTAGATTCTTACGAAGTATATTATATCGACTATGCTTGCATCCATAACATCCTTTAGAGGATTTTGATAAATTGGTTGTAGGCGTTAATACATGGAAAGGTGTTCTAGCTAGGATACCGTACAGTGCCTCGTGCGGTGACATTTTAATAGATACATGATATGAGTGATTAAGAGTGCTTAGTACCGCAGGTATGACAATGTCCCAGTAAGGGTCCATCCCCCCTAAGGTAACCCTTAAAATGTTTTAAACCTTACGATTTGCCCTTTTCCACTAGCCCATTAGACTCTGGGTGGTAGATCATGGTATTGATTTTCTTTATGCAAAGGAATTCACACAAGGAGTTAAGGAAGTGATTATTGAATTCTCCGCCAGAGTTGGATATGATTATGTGTGGAATTCCATGTTTACAAATGTAGCACTCGTAAAACTTCCTAGCGCACTCGACTGCGGTTTTTGTTTTAAGCGCCATCAGTTCTGTATATCGAGTCAAGGCATCGATTACTAGGAGGTGCTTATTTCCTCTGTCTGACTCGTAAAACCCTGTTAATAAATCTAAGTGTACTCTTTCAAAGGGTTGATTTGGCACGGGATAAGCCCCTAGGCTGACAGGTGTCTTCGTGTGCCCTTTGTATTCTTGACAAGTGCGACAATTAGCTATGTGCTTTTTTTATATCTGTAAGCATCATATACCAATATAATAAAGATTTGGCTTTCTGTGACATGATGGAACAAAAACCCTGGTGTCCATGCAGTGGATTTGCATGCAGCCATTTTAAGACAGTGGGTATGAGTGAAATCGGTACCACCACCACTGGTCGTTATTCAACTGTGGTGTGTTGCGGGTTTTCCTTGTCACGGATCTACACAGGATATTATCTTTGATTATATAATTCTGCTGCTTATACTTTATATATTCTTTTTCCTCGGATTTCCGTTTCAACCGCATTTTTATGATTTTTTTCTATTTGCTGATCTTTTCTTTGTTCTGTCTGTAATAGTTCAGCACTCCAGCCCAGATCTTCCTGTTCAGATATAGTTTTAACAATGGGCATGGAGGTTGATAGATCTATTAATTCAGCTAATGGCTCTGTACAAGATGACGAGGGTTGGCGTGATAATGCATCAGCAATGATATTTGCTTTCCCAGGTAAATACCCGATCCTCGCGCCAAAGTCTTGGATGATCATATGCCACCGAGTTTGCTTAGGGCTGCGTGACTAAAGCTTTAAAGAAGTCTGTTAGGGGCTTATGATCAGTGAGAACCTTGACGGGATAACCGTATATTATGAACTTAAATGCACTAGTGAATTAAACAAAATAGCGAGCCCTTCCTTGGTCTATTTACTGCATAGGTTTTACTTTTATTTCGGTAAGGTCTCAGTTTGCGTGAATAAAAAGCTATAGGGAAAAACTGGTTTATCATATTGTTGAAGCCAATACACCACTACTCCTAGGTCTGAGGCGTCTGTTGCAATAAAGAATTCCTTACCGAAGTCAGGAAATTTCAAGATAGGAGAAACTACACAGTTCATCTGTCAATGTATTGAACGCCTGTTGATGTTTTTCAGACCATATGAAATCTACGCCCTTCTTTATAAGATCGGTTAGGGGAGCGGCTATGATTGAGTAGTTGCGTATAAAACGGCTGTAGTAGCCACTACATCCTAGAAATTGCTGTATTCCCTTGACGTTAGTAGGTATCGGAAAGTTACGGATAGCCGATAACCTTATCATGGACTACTTCAAGACCTGACTAGACACCGTGAAACCTAAGTAGACTAGTTCTGTTTTAAAAATTCACACTTATTTGTCTTTACCCTTAGGTTATGCTGCCTTAGTCTTTGTAGCACTAACTCTAATTTACGTAGATGTTCTTCTAAGGTATTAGAAAAAATTACAAGGTCGTCCATATAGGCATGTAGGATATCTCCTAACAAGTCTCCAAACACAATGTTGATCATTCTAGTAAAAGTTATGGGAGCACAACGTAAACCAAAAGGCATACGCAAAAATTCATAATGTCCCCCTGGCTGTGCTGAATGCAGTGTATGGGATACTCTTTTTCTTTTTCCAACGGAATCTGATGGAAGCCTTTGAGTAAGTCCAAACTGGTAAAATATTTGTTCTGACCTAGTAAAGTAGAATATCGTCAGTACATGGCACTGGGAATCGGTCAGGGATTGTTTCCTCATTTAAGCGACGAAAGTCTACGCATATCCGCCAAGTTCGATCTTTTTTCGGTACAACTATTAACGGAAAATTATAAGGGCTGTTTGATTTCCTAATGACTCCTTCTTTTAGCATTTTACCTACTTCCTCATTTATCTCATTCTGGAATTTCATAGGAAGTCTGTACGAAGGTACATAGATAACTTTCTGTTTGTCCTTTAACCTTATTTGATGCTCAATGACATCCGTTTTTCCTAAGGTTCCATCCGTAGTGGAAAAAACATCATGATATTCAGTTTAAAAGATTCAAAAATTTCTGCTGAATTTCTTCTTCTTGAATGTCTTATTGATTTTATTTTTTATAGATTGCAAAAGGGATTCATCCGCATCTGATTGAGCGTGATTGATCTCAGCTACGGTAAGAATGCGATGTTTATAAACTTCCACATCCAAGATATGTTGATTTTTGTGGATTACTAAAGTGGTATTCAAATGATTACAGACTTCGATGTTACATTGTTGTTGTGAGCCGACTGTATAAATGGCTTGTGTGACGGATAATCCATGTGTTTTCAGAGTGTCGGAAAGGATTAACATTTCAGATCCCGGCAAGGTTTTCTTTACACGCACTAATATGTTCGAAGTTACGTTCTTCTCGAGAGTATGCGTGCAAGCTGATATGACGGGTGAGCGAGAATTCTGTTGGTCGCATGGATTATTTCTTGGTTCATGAGACAAGGATATATGTTACTACTCTATTTTCTGTCTCCTTATTATCTAAAACTGATTTTAGGGTATTAGAAGACTTATAGAATTTTCCTTTGATATACACGCCATGTTTTGCAGGGGCTAAGGTAATGTTTTGATTGCCCATAGATGTGTATCCTATAATTACAGCGGGATACATAACAATGTTTTGTACAACGATAAAGGTATCGGAAAACGTGCGCTTACCGACCTTGTACTGAACATGAGTTACTCCTACCACATTTAATTCATTATTTCCTATACCCAAGAGCCTTACTCCGGACTTCTCTATAGGGAAGTTCGAAAAAAGTAAATGATGAGTCCGCAAATCCATGATATTACGTGGACTACCAGAATCAAAGAATAAGGTAAATGACTTATGGTCCAAATTTACTGCATGTAAGTTTGGGTGTAACTCATCTTGACTTATAATTGCGTGAATTTGTTGCAAATCTACGGGAACCTGCACAGATTTTTTGGATTCGGCTGTGTGTTTCATAGGAAAATCGATTGCCTCACAATGATCTGATACATGATTAAACTGATTATTTGATACAAAAGATGTTGATATGGGTGACCCAACAGTCTCTCCCCCCCCCCCCTTGGAGCTTACTACGTGGTATGTGCTTTGTTTTGCACTCCCGGAAAAATCGTCTGACCTTGCAAGTTCTGGCTAGACGGCCCAGGAACAGAGGTACCTGAAGCACGATTTGTTTGTTTCTGCTGTTGAGCATCCTAACTGTTTGCTTGTTTCTGTTTAAAATACTGAGGACCCTTCTTTTGTTTTCATTGGCAACTGTTTGCGTGTTTTTAGGATTCTGCGTTGATTCCGCGAGAAGCAACGATTATATGAATGAGTGGAACTGTTATGTATTGAACAAAAACGCGTCCGACAGTCTGAAATCATGTGACCTGGTCGTTTACAGTTATAACAAACCATCCCTGCAGCTTGATTGTTATTGACCACTTTTACTTGTTGTGGGTTATTCTCATTTTTTGCAAAAACTTTAGTAAGCGAGGGATCAAGGTCAGTACATTTAGACATGTTTATTGATCTGTTTATACACAAATCTAGTTCCGTACTGTTGGGCTGCAGCTTTTTGTCAAAACACCGCACTAAAGCTTCAGGCAACATGACTGTTTTGCTCGTGAGGTAAATGAGACGTATAAAATCTTTCACGGCGATTTTGGAACTTGTAACCCACCCGGAGTTACTTAAATTTACTTGATATTCATTTAGCCGGTCGGCAATTAGCGCCGCCTGCTCTACAACATTAAGCTGAGTCATAGAGGCTTGGTTAAGGATGTTCCTTAAAGCTAGTACTACGTCTAAAGCCTCTTCACCGCCATACACAGCACGTAACCTAACTTTGAACTCGTCCCATGTAACCGCCTCTTGGAAAGAAAGAAAACACCTCTTAGATATGCACTTGCGTCTCCTTTAGCAAAGTCTATGAGCTTTTGGCTTCCTGCAATTGTACAGATGGGTCTGTGATGCCTTTTGCATTCAAATGAGTGTCTACAGATGAAATCCATGCCTCAACGTTTTGAGGCAGGAACCCATTGACTTGACCTTGAAAAGGGACAATTGCTGACCTCGCACTGACGAGCGTCACAACATTCGGTTGCCAGCCGCAGTAGTTGCCGTGTTAACTTTTACTTTTTTCTTATCACTCCTATTCCTTGCGATTCTATCAAAATATCTATAAGAGTACACTCGACCACTACGTAAACGCATATGGCAATATACAGTATAAATGTGTTGCAAATAATAGGAAAATCCCCCCCAAAAAAAGATACGATTACAGGTAATTTGATAAAGATATTATTCGAGAACTCCTGGAAGAAAAAGCGATTAGCAACAACGAGAAAAAGAATCTGCTGGTGATAACTCGTAGTTGAAGATTGATTCCTGTAATGAATGAAGATTAAGACTAAATAACTCGCCCCAGGAATACTGGACAAACACTTCACTGAGAAAAAAACGCTGAATAGATGAAGGTTCTACTTAGCTCTGGTTTATATGCGAAAAGATTGTTGACGGTCCGATGACGTCACAGCCTCTCTCTCTCTCTCTCGCGCGTCACAGGAAGATTTCAATGTCGTGATGACGTCACAGCCTCCCTCTCACGTCGCTGCCTCTTGGCCTAATCTCCACGTCCTTGCTTGTGATCGCGCGTTGTTTCCTATGTTTGTTTCTTCTTTCCGTTGATGTTCGATGCTGCTATCGCGTCCGGTTTTGATTCTTGGAGATATGTGATGAAAGTCACTCAAACGTCGATGCTCAAATTCTTCTTAGTGAATGACATATTCATAGGATGTTTACAGTTGCATGTTGATTGAAGATCCCGTTTCCTCAGTTTATTATTGATTTATAGCTGGAATTCGATTATTTAAATTCTTTGGTAGGCTTATATGGTTCTTGTGTAAGTTGGTCTCCGCTTGCCGCCATTATTAAGTTCTTCGCTTTGGCGAAAGATTGTTTGTCTTTTCTTACGACTGTTATTCGTAAGCATTGCTGGTTCTACTTCTCTTCTCGCCTACGTTGTATCTTAGTAAAGTTGATTCTTCTTAGAATAAGGAGATGATTCAAACGGAAGAAGTTGATAACTTAAAACAGCTTTATTTCTCAACTCCTTCACAAGAGAGATGGTTTGGTCAGAAGACCGCTCCATTTGATAATTGGAATAGAACTAACATTTCAAAGCATTGTGTCGATAGCGAAACACTAGCTATCTCAGCGATTTATATAAAAAAAAAGAATAAGTAGTCCGCCGGCTCAGAAGTCATAAGTTTCCGGCGCAGGTTAACAGGTCAAACGCTTCCCATGGAAGGGTTTGTGATAAGTTAACAGATATATGAATTGATGATGTACCCAAATGCAAACCAGGCTACTGCAAGCATTGCACAGCGTGATCTAGATTTGAGACTTGTCGCGTAGGACGCCTCCTAATTCACCAATGACCCCTCAGGTCATGGTTCTATTTTACAGATATGTAATTATCTGTTCTTTTAAATGTATTTA
>NC_087200.1:193907228-193919728 GCF_015104395.2 Macrobrachium nipponense | reverse complement strand
ATTATTTAACCAAACTGAGAAGGAGTCTTACTAAGCAGAACAGGTTTTACAATATAGGAGGAGTAGTAGTATATTCATGACCTGTAAAGACTGCAACAGACACCATCATGATTACAGATTGTATAAATATTACTTATTGGGGAGGGGAACCACCTTTGGCAACCCTCATTTTACATATTTCAAACACAGATGCCAAAATTGATTTTATGCTTAACTTTGACATTTTTACTGAAAGAGAATACTATATTAAGTGCTAACTTTTGTTTCAAAAACTTGAGGTTAGAAGAAGCAATCAAGTGTCTCTCTCTCTCTCTCTCTCTCTTCTCTCTCTCTCTCTCTCTCTCTCTCTCTCGTCTCTCTCTCTCTCTCTCGTCTCTCTCTTCTCGTCTCTCTCTCTCTCTCTCTCTCTCTCTCTCTCTCTCTCTCTCTCTCTCTCTCAGGTCAAAATAATATCCACTTTATTCTAGGAAACATTTTTAACATATACTCTAACATTTAACATTATAAGATACAATCAGCTGACAGAAAATTGTGTAGCCAAGAATGTTATTTATTGAAGAATTTCTTACTGAACTTGAAGAATATGTTGAAACTTATACCAGAAACTAAAGTACCTTCAATTTGATATTTACAGGGAGGAAATTTATGAAGTACCAGTCTACAAGAATGACGTTGCTCCAGGATACTATTACAATGAGAAAACACACTATATTTCACCAGCTAAGGATGCGGAATGTATACAAACAGAAACAATTGATCATGTAAATTTGATCTTCATGGAATGAAATGGTAAAGCTTTTAGTAAATGGGGGGGTATGTAAAGCTCAAAAAGGGCGGGTATGTAAAGATCAAAACTGGGCATTAGACTATGCAAAAGAGAAACCTCATGATGTTATGCTGATAAAGGGGTCAAAAATATTAGAGGAAAGAGCAGTGGAAGTTCCAAGAGACAGTGAAAGATGGAGAGTATTGTCTGTTTTATATAAATACCATACAGATCTGCTTATCTGTTTTTCTGAAGAAATTTCAGAAGATCTCTTAGAAACTTTTAAAAGTCATTTGAATAGCATAGTCAACAATGCGGATTGCAGTGTCATACCACAATCCTTTGTGAATAAATTTCAAAGCGGATATATTTCCATCAGTTTTTTGGGACCAGGGATGAGGTTTGATAAGTTGATGTATTGTGTAAAGGAATATTGTTTGCTTTTACAGAACTCAAAAGTATGCACTGTTCCGTTATCTGCTAAGGTTAAACGTCCATGTGCAAGGTTGGCCAATGATAAGTCTGTTAGTAGTCAGGAGCTTGTTTCAGATAAATTTAAATCTAATTTTGAGCCAGGATTGAATGTTGTATCAAGGACAGAAAGTAATGCAAGCAGCAGTGAGGATAACTTGCCTAAGGTCCACTTGGATGAAAATCAGAAGAAAGGCAGTATAGGACATGGAGTTACTAACAGCAATGGGGTGAAAAGTGAAACAGTTAACACTCCTGGAAGAAATGCAGGTAGAGGAAGAGGAACAGTGACAGGGAGGGGTAAAAGTATTGTTGCACCAGGTTCCCTAAATGATAAAGATACAAGAATTAAAAATGCTGAAAATAGAACAAGAGAACCAGTAGAGGTCGCACTGGATCGGGAAATGCAGAAGTTGCAAAACTCTTTGGGAAAGGAAGAAAAGTCTATTAATGAAAAATATGAGGAAAGGAAAGAGATTGGTATGGGCTCTGATTGCACTTACAGGCAACCGGAATGGTCATCACCATGTATTTCTAAAGCAAGTCTTCATTCAATACATAAACCAAACTATCTACAAGCAGCAGCCCCGATAGATCAGCGTCTCGAGGCTAATGGAGAAAATAGCTCTTGTGGTAGCTATCACCAAAGTAAAGATTGCAGAGCATCTCATAATAATGGTAGTGAAATGTTAAGAGGAGGTTGTGGCCAAGTTAGTACAAGCAGTCTAAGCAATCAAGTCACTGTACAAGAGGAAATTAAAAAAGATCAAGTCTTCCATAAAGCAACTAGTTTTTCACAGTTTGATCTTGCTAATGGAGAGGTCACTGCAACCAAGATAGTTGAATGTAGCAAAAAACTTGAAGATAATGCCAAGAAACCAGATTCTGATACACTGAAACTTGAGAATATCCAAAGCTCTTCACGAAAAAATAATAGTGTAGAGAAAAGGGAAAGTGGTGCTCAGAAATCTAATAATTCCAAAAAGACTAATGTTCCAGAAAGTAAATTCAGTGGAAGCAATGTTCATAAACCAGATGTCAATACAAGAGGACTTGTCAAAAAGGGAATGGGGTCAGGTACTAAATTGCATGAATTAAATGATACAAAAACAGAAAGAAATGCTGTGAAATCGGAAAATACAAAAAAAGTAACCACTTCCAGAGCCGTTAAGAAAAAAGAGGCGACTGCAAAAGAACATAATTCAAACAACAGAGTGCTGGAGACAGCTCAGAAATTTGAGAATGCCCCAAAGAATGTTGATCCTAAAAAGGTAATAAAAAATGGTAATGTCAAAACATGGAATACTGCTGAGACTGAGAAATGCGAGAATCCCAAAAAGGAAGCCAATCCAAAAAAGGAATTACTTGAAGGTAAAGTAAAAAATCAAGGTAAGAATACCACAAATGTTACACAAAACAAACAAAAAAACTATCAGGGTTTAGGGTGCGATGATGAAGATGAAGAGTCATCTTTATTAAAAATTAGTAACCAAAAGATCTGTACTGGCATGAGGAGTAAGAAATGTAAGGAACAACTTCAAATGAAAAGCACTTTTCTAGAAGCTACTCAAACACATGATGACTTAGTACTTGGATTTCAGCGCAAATATTATGGTGTTGTTAATGATTCATCTCTAGAGAAAGTTATTCTACTTCTTGGCGCCTCAGGAAGTGGCAAGACTACTTTAATAAACTTGGCTGCTAATTATTTTAAAGAAAAGAAAGATGTTGATGAGGGACTGTATCATGTGGTGCCCACTTCACCAACCTCTAACATCACAGCATATACATTCTGTTCTGCCATTGATGAGATCCCTATTACAATTGTAGATACTCCTGGGCTCAATGATTCATCTGGAGCAGAATTACAGGAGCATGTACAAGCTCTTAAAACTTTTCTTGCAAATGCATCTGCCAATGATTTCCAAATTCATGCAATTGGTTTTGTCGCACAGGCTTACTTGGTTCGCTTGACATCATCTGAACGCTTGGTGATGGATTATGTGTCATCACTATTTGGGCGAGGTGTTAAAGATCATTTGGTAACTTTAGTCACTTTTGCTGACAACCAGGATAGTCCTCCAGTAGTTGAGGCCATGAAAAATTATGGAGTTGACTTCAAACTTTCCTTAAAATTCAATAATTCTGCGTTACACAACAGTAAAGCAGATGACGTAGATGACATAGACAGAGTGTATTGGAGAATATGTTGGAGAAATTGGAAGAAATGCCTGGAAAGTGCTCGGGAGGATTTGCCACCTCTGTCTGCCAGTACCATGAAAGCAGTCCAGAGTGAGGTATTTGCTTCTACAGTGCTAAAATCAGCTGAGAGAAATCTAAGAGTTAGTCTGACAGCATTCTTTGCTATTTCAGAGGAGGACAGAATAATGTCCAAAGAAGCCTCTGAACTTTGTGCAGAAATTTGGAATTTGGCAGCTGTATTGCAACATTTCAAAGGTTTGAATGTTAGTCATGAAGGTATACTTGCTGAACTTGCAAAAGAGATTTGCCAAACACACAAAAAATCTCCTGAAGAGAATGTCTATTTTTTATCATTAAACAGAGAGAACCCTTTAGTAGTCAGTGGGTTAGAAGTAATGCGCATTATGGCGCCTGTTTACAAGGAAGCAAAGACCTGGCACAAGGAATGCCGAAATTGCAGTTTCGAGGAATGTAACTCTGTGGACGTATTGTCACAATTGTATGAAAGAGCACACTATGAAGAGAGAGGCGTCACAAGGATTTTTTAAAAAATTGACAGGCCCAAGTGAAGAAGTGCTCTTACTCAAATGTAATGTGTGTAAATGCCCTGGGGAAGTCCATGGTGTCTGTAAAACCAAATCTCCCTTCCATCCTGATGAAGTATTATCAAGAACATGTGCTGCCCTTCGAAAGATTATTGCTCAGTATTCTATCTCAAACTTTCCAGTTTCAGAGTTCTGGTTTTTGAAATTTCTTGATCAAATTTTCCACTTTGAACATAGAGAATTTATTCGTGAGATTTTCCATTATATAAAGAAATAATGTAGAGGGGTGGTTTTGTCTTTAAGAAAGGAATGTACCTATTAAATTGGAGCATTGTCGGTAGGATTGATATATATATACTTTGTATCACTCCATTGTTGTTAAAGAGAAAAATATGTGAAGATGTTGATCACTGTCTAGTACATTTGCCTTCAGCAGTGTTAACTAATATTAGTATGCTGACGCAACAGGTAGGTGCTGTTCCCGAAATAAAATGCTGTTCTTTTGCAGATTATAATAATAAATATGAAATTCCAAGAATTTGATGCACAGCATTTACCTTAAATTCAGTGGACTATACGTCATACATCCATGATATGCTGAATGTTTAAAAATTGTAACTTTTTAATGCCTACCAGTTGTTGTATATAATGTCTTATATAGGTCAGATAATGGGGATTATCTAGAACACTTATTACTGTACATGTTATTAGATTTTTCTTATTAATAAAATGTTAAATGAATATTGTTTTTATAGACAAAGTTACGTACTGCTTAACCTATTTTATTTACAAGGACCAAAAAGGAGAGTACCAGATGCCATATGTACCACCAAAAAGGAGAGTACCAGATGCCATATGTAAAATTGTAGGTGCAGCTTCCCAGAAACAACTGCTAAATTACTGGAATAATTTGACAAACAATGACTGCTGTTGGAGAAACTGGGAGAAAACTATGCAGTTCATTTCACCAGAAGACATGGATTAATATATTCAGTTTTGGAGTGCCAACTCAAAAGATGGACATGCAATGCTTATGGATTAAATATAGAGAAACAAAATGCAGTGCTAAAAAAAATTGTTAACACTGCAAAACGTTTATTAGTTTCAAAAAGGACTCATTTTATTGTCAACATCGTTACCTAAACTAAACGAAATGATCCCCATAGGGGGTGCCATCAGTTCCCCTCATTCAGTGCAATGTAGGCATTACTTAGATTCTTTGATTTTTTCCTTTGGGTCCTGCTGCAACCACTTTCATTCCCTTTACTGTACCTCCATTCATGACCAATTTAGGCATGAAACAGGTAGAAGGAATTGCCGTAAACATCATGGAGCTAAAAAAGCGCACACAACATTAATCCACTGCGCACAAGCACCGACAATGCAGCGTCTATTCAATGCGTTGCCAGCTCATCTGAGGAATATAACAGGAATGAGCGTAGATGTGTTTAAGAATAAGCTCGACGAATATCTAAGCTGCATCCCAGACCATCCAAGATTGGAAGATGCAAAATATACCGGAAGATGCACTAGCAACTCTCAGGTAGACATTAAAGGTGCCTCGCACTAAGGAACCTGGGGCAACCCAAAGAAGATGTAAGGTCTGTAAGGTAATGGATCCTCTCCTAACACTAGATTCACAGTGCAACTGAGGTTTTCCTCCTGTAGCACCTTTCAAACCTTTTGCTGTTAATTTCCGTTTCAGAGCAAAATGGCCTTAGTTGCTGCAGTGTTTGGCATAATGCCAAAAATCTATATAAATCAAAATATATACGAAATGAAGGCAGAAAAGTTAGGTATATCATACATCTCGACGTTTAGATTATATCAGAGGAGTGGAACACTTCATTGGTTGCCTTCGACAAACAAAAGCTTGCTACCAGCATCCATCACCTGTAGCAGTGAACCACAGAATAAGGTGTCACTTAATGGCCACAGAGACTTCCCTCATGGGATCGAAGCACAACATAACCGAAAGTGGTAACAGAGATAATGTGTCCGCAGCTTCCATTTCCTCGCTTGAGTGAGCAGAAGTCATGAACTTCTGATGAATAGTGGCTGCAAAGTGAACTAACCCTTTCTGCTGTATTGTTTTATTTGCCAGACTGATTTTGATAGAAGTAGTGGGGACAAGAACATTTCAGGAAATTCTAAGGAAACCTTAAATTGTAAACTGCTATCGAAGAGGTACTGGAATAATTAGGCAGTTTCATTGCAAAGAAATGTCCACAATATCCAAACTTTGAGTCAAGTCATCTCGGAACTGTACTGAAATTCAATACCTTTTATCCACCTCCCAGCTCCAGATGAACTGTTACACTTAGCTGTAATTGCTGCAAGGGCTGTAGCTATTGATGTGAATGTAAGAGGACTAGTGTATTGTGTTCATCCATGTGTGGCCAGAGCACCTCAGTAACGTGATCGGTATGGTCTTGGCCTGCCACGTTGGTGCCCACGAGTTTGATTCTCAGGCATTCCATTGAGGTGTGAGAGATGTGTATTTCTGGTGTTAGAATTTCACTCTTGGCATGTTTTAGAAATTACATTAAGCCGTTGGTCCCGTTGTTGAATAACCACTGGTTCCATGCAACATCAAAACACCATATATGGGTGGTCAGTGCCATAGAGTTGGATGTGAAATTTGAAGCATGCACGTATGCTCAGTGTGTGTGGCATATACCTGACTCGACATTTTAATTTTTTCAGTCATGCACAGTAAACCCCTGTACTTGCCTTCTCACGATTCGCAGAACTCGCCTGTTTGCGGAGTACTCTGTGGAACATGCAGGCATTATTCGTGGGAAATTCGCTGTTTGCTGTATTTTCACTGAGAAATATTCACTAATTTGTACTTTTCATATAATTTCCATGATTAAATGTACTTTCAGTGGTAAAACTATTAAATACTCTGGTATGAGCCTTTTTTGTTTTTGAAATATGAAAAGAAGCATTTTTAATTTTTTTTTAGGTATCTGCAAATTTGAGTTATGCAAGGGGATCTAATTCGCATACCCCATGAATAAGGGTTCACTGTATTTACTGCATAATTGTACACAAGATATTTGTGTGATAAAGTTCATTAATATAAGAAACTGATGCTTTTGTAAGCAGCATATTTACATAGAAAAAATTGCATCAGTTTTTCTCTCACTGTAATTTTCCGAGCTTATCAGTAAACATGATGCAACACTGTTTAAAGAGACATTACTGTTCAGTAATTGAGTGGAACAACAGTAAAGTAAGGCTATGTTTCAATTAGACAAAAGTTACTTTTTTTATTTGTTTTTTATTTGTTTTCTCTGGCCATTTTGCATGTTAATTTTCTGTTTATTTACAGTGATAACTACATTTTTCTAGATATGTAGAAACCTGTAGGTATTTGAAATCACAATTTGTATAAGTAAATTGTATTTTTCCTAACTATACAAACCTGAGGTCCTTTACATTAGGAATTACTTTCAGCAAAGCCTGGAAAAAGGCTGGACTGAAACTTTCAAAAAACGTTGGGGGTTAGGCTGTTTTAACGTACTGTCCGGTAGTCGGGAGTCCTGTCCCAACTGGAGGTTAAACAGTTACAGTTTGCTTTACACGGGCCAGGTATCAGGGTTGAGAGTGGAATGAGGTAGGCATTAATGTAAAGGACCTCAGGTTTGTATAGTTAGGAAAAAGTACAATTGACTTATAAAAATTATGATTTGTTCCCACACAATATACAAACCTTCAGTCCTTTACATTAGGAAGACTCACTGATTGGTGGGAGGAATCTGCGTGAGCCCCAATGAACTGACTGGTGTTTGCCTCACCTTAGTTCCCTTCCTGGTCCAAAGAGTGAGGAAGGGAACCAACCCCCTGACCAATTGATCGAAGTATAGGAACTGCTTGATCAACGGTCAGAAAAAAACCCTTAATGTTGGAGACAATAAGACAAAGACAAATAATGGGGTTTGGCTTATGTCAGGGCTCCCTTCCCCCCGTTTGGCTAGGGAAGAAGAGGAGATATGCTTATATGATCTACTCAAAGAATATAGAAAGGATGCTCTGTGAATAGTTTTACCTGCATCAGCCGCCAGTTCCAGCATGTGATGGACGTAACTCTGTGCCCGAAGGAAGAAAGTAGAATGAAGGGGGAAGGAGGAGGAGATTCAGTCATTCTCACATTCAGACCCACATTCATACTGTACAACACAAGGCAAAATGCAACCTTCTGTTGAAGCAGCTGGGTGAGCTACACAACTTGTTGAGCAGCCACCACCGATCCCAGTGAAAAAGTCTCTAAGGTCTTGTGGGTTATAACCTGATGGTAGAAAGAGGTAAAAGTTGTCTGATTAGACACCCACCCCCGTTTCCAGTACCTGAGGATCCTGTAGGTTCTTGCAGAATGTGAGGGAATGACCAATACCTCTGACTTTGTGAGTTCATGGGTGAAAGGCACTGGTGTCGTTTCCTGCTTCTGGAGAGTATGCTTTTCCTGATTGCTTCACGAAGCCAGAAGGAAATAGTGTTCTTAGACTTCTTTTTTGGTCACCCCGGTGCTACTCAGGCAGAGGTGTCAAGTTGTCTTCAGAAAAGCGATGTAGCACTGTAACGGGACAAAGCAGTATTTCGTCTGGGTCATTACACAAAAATCGTCTAAGGAGGGAATTGTAAAGGACTCAAACCTAGCATTTGGGGACCAGTGATTTCTGAGTTTCACTACAAAGTCCAGGATGAAATTGAGTGTAACCAATACCCATCACCTCAAGTGTTTAACACTGAAGGAAAGCATGATGTTTCCAACTCTCTTCACTGATGCAAGGGCAAGAGAAAGACGGTCTTGAGTGTCAGATCCCTATCTCATGATTCTCATAAAGGCTTGTATGGCGGACGAGTCGGGCTCCTTAATACGAGAGTTACATCCCACTCAGGTGGCCTGAGATCCCTGGGTGAGCAAGACCCCTCGAGCTCCTTATCAGCAGAGATATTTTCTAAGGATAAAGATATCTACACCTCAGTTTCAGGACTAGACCTAAGGCAGACCTATAGCTTATAACTGCAGAGACTGAAAGGAGCTTCTCTCGGCGAAGAAAGACTAGGAGGTCCGTAACCTGTGGAAGGGTAGCTTTGACTGGAGAGAAACCCCCCCTTCTATGACACTAACCACGGAAGATGGTCCACTTTCCTTGATATACTGGCTGCAGAGGACTGTCTGAGGTATTTTGTCTGGTTGAGACACAAGGTTGTGTCAAAGAGGGATTTCTCTCGGTGGTACCAACGGCCTGTGACCATTTGGGAGCCACCAGCATTGTCTGAAGATTTGAGGTGATCAGTGCCTTGCTGATCACCTTGCGAAACAGGCAGAATGAGGGAAAGACATAGATGTCAAGGTTGTCCCTAGGATGTTGGAATGCATCCTCGGCAGCAGCCCATGGGTCCAGTACTACAGAACAGAAGACCTGTAGCTTCTTCTTGTGCCAGGTGGCGAGCAAGTCTACTACTGCGTGAAGGGACCACTCTGTTTTCCTATCACTTGATTCTGGCAGCTCGCTTGTCTGGCAGTACATTCCTCTTGCCCAGATGTAACTGGCTGACAACTCTACCTAGTGGGCGGCACTGCTTGTTGAAATATGCCACCACTGTGGTCTTGTTGCTCATCAACACCAGTGTCCCATCATTCGACCCTGGAATTCTTGGAGAAATTGGAAAGCTGCCTTGAGCTCCATGATGATGTGAAGGTGTGTGTCATGATGGTTCTGCACACTTGGCAGTCAGCAACTCCTCTAGTGGTGTGCCCCAACCCTTGGATGCATCCGAGAAGAGAATATCCGGAGGCGGGGGGAGTAACACAAGTCTACTCCTATTAAGAGGTTCCTGTTGTCTAGCCATCAAGCTAAATCCTCTCTCACCCCCTTTTGTGAGGGGGAATGGGAAAGGATGGAGGGTCTTGAGCCTGGGACCCAAAACTCCTTCAGTCTCCCTTTACGGGACTGAAAGTGAAGTTGCCTGTGAGGGACTAGCTTCTCCGAGACGACAGGTGACTGATAATAACTTGCCACTGCCAAGTTGGCTGCTCCTGGTTAGACAGCAAAAGCTGTGCTGCTTCCTGAACTTACTGATACGTGAGTCTGCAGGGAAGCTTAGTGCTACTACTATATCGATCAGCGTGCCCAGATACTTTAGCCTCTGCATGGGGATGAGGTCTGACTTCTCGAAATTTGTCACAATCCCGGGATTGTGGCAAAAATCAAGACAAGTGCCTTGAACTGAAACAGCGTCCTCCTCGGGGATAAAGTTAAGGTACTTTTGGGAGGACTGATGGATTGGTATATGCAAATATGCATCCTTAAGATCCACCGAAAGCATAGTAATTCTCCCATGATAGCATCGAGCACAGTGTGTGCCATTTCCATCATGAAAACAAGTCTAGTGAATGAATCTGTTCAGAGGAGAGAGATCTATCACTGGTCTCCAACCCCCCCCCCCCCCCTGAAGCCTTCTCTACAAGGGGGATCTGGCTGTAGAAAACTGGAGTTTGACCATGCACACAACTTCCACATCTCCTTTGCTCGACAAGGATTGCACATCTTGCTTTAGTGCTAGATCCTTGTTTGAACCAGGATATAAGTTTGGTTGTGGACTGGAAGGTTTGGTTGAGAGGCGGCCTCGACTGAAAGGGAAGTAGGTATCCCTCTCCATCCCAAAGGACATCCACTACGGGTCTTGGCCCCATATCGCTGCTAAGTTGTCCAATGGCTCGATGGGCACATCCCCCACCAATGACAGCAGCTGGAGGAGAGGGAATGCCACTCCCTTCGAAGTCTGGGACTTTTGCTACTGCCTGATGAACAAGATGGTCGCTGTCTTCAGCCCGATGCTTCTCCACCACAGAAAGAGAGAAGTAGAACCCAGCAACAGTCTGTTCCAGAGGACCAAGGCCTATTTGGAATTTAGGACTGCCGACCCTCCTCTTCAGCACCAGTTTTCACCCACAGGTTGGCAGTCTGTGTGCTAGGTAAAAAGTAGTCCTACCTCCAGACTGGCAGTCTTCCGAAGGCTGAATTCTCCCCAGGGATGATAGCCCCTGAGGAGGCAGCGACCTCGGATTACTGTGAACGACCACAGTCAAACCAGGAGACAGCCTGTAAGTGCCGCCATAGCAGTAGACACCAGGCTCGCTGCCCTCTTGCTGTGAAAGGCGAGATGCCTTAGGCAGCAAGGTGCTCCAGCATAAGACCTACGGGACCTAGGCATACTAAGTCCGGTTTCAACCTATTTCGTCGGCAGTGATCCCTCCCAGGGCGTGGCAGAGTAGGTGGAAGAAGCTTGTCTGATTGGTTTGCTTTAAGTGAATTATCTTGTCCAGAGACCAGATTATTCACTTGGTCAAGCACACCTTCAGCAAGCAAGGATCATGGCAACTCTGTCAAAACCTTAGGTTCCATTTTTGGACCCCATAAGGATTTGAGATGACGAGAGGGGTGGTATGTTGACAAAGTCATGTTCCCTTCCCCAAGGTCATTGTGCTGACGAATCAGCCCTCGGATTCTGAAAAAGTCCTCTGTATCTCTGGAGTGTCTGCATCTTGAGGCAAAAGACCCTCAGGTCCTTCAAGGGCACATTCCTCCCGAGACACACTTGTTGCAAGAGGGAGAACTTTGCCAGACCCACTTGATCCTTCCTGAACTGTTTGGGTGTACACCTGTTCAGTCTATAGAACATAGGCTTTCTCAGCCAAATTCTAAGGACACAACTCCTCAGTGTTCCCCCTGTTTGCCTTTCACTCGGTTTAACTCAAGAAGTTGAAGGGACAGGTGACCAGGTTCAGAAGCTCTTGCTCGCCCTGCTAGCCAAACTAGCTGAAGGGGCAAGTCATGTACAGACACCAACCCCTGGTGATGGCTTGAGAGTCTAGGAAGATGTTGTTTGCCATGGCAAAATGCTCTCCTGAGGAGGGTTACGAGACTCTCACCTGATAGCGACATCACTTGCTGCCACCAAGCTGGAGTGGTCATGTGAATGTGAGCGTGAGATGGGTGGAGTTGAAGCAAGCACCTGGCTGTCGAGAACTTTCACCATCCTCCCGACACGTCCCAGTCTTCTTCGAGATCAAAACCTCATGAGAAGACTGAATGAGGGATCTCCTCTTAGTCTCCTTGTGCATGATCTCACGAGACCGTCACATCACTCCTGGAACCTGGACGATTGCTAAGAGAAGCATCCGCAGGAAAAGGCAAGACACCTGCATGACAAACTCCTTTCTTCTGTCCTGCACCTGAATTAGGATGGCGAGAGGACTCAACGTCAATATCTCTGGATGCACACGAATATGAAAATTTATGAGCATATGGGAAGCTCATAAATAAGCACCCAATGAAGTGTTAGACTTAAAGGCAGAACCTCTAGGACTAACAGCAGGTGCACAACCTGTTGTTTGTGCTCTTGTGGCTCTGTTATGCTAGACCTTGGGGACATCGTAACGGTTTCCCCTTCTTGAAGGAACAGGAGAGCCAATGGAAGGCCCAACTGTCTCCTCAGTGTGA
>NC_087200.1:193878551-193906728 GCF_015104395.2 Macrobrachium nipponense | reverse complement strand
TCACACTGAGGAGACAGTTAGGCCTTCCATTGGCTCTCCTGTTCCTTCAAGAAGGGGAACCGTTACGATGTCTCCAAGGTCTAGCATAACAGGAGCCACAAGAGCACAAACAACAGGTTGTGCACCTGCTGTTAGTCCTAGAGGGTCTGCCTTTAAGTCTAACACTTCATTGGGTGCTTATTTATGAGCTTCCCCGAATGCTCATAA
Source organism: Macrobrachium nipponense (assembly GCF_015104395.2). Classification (NCBI taxonomy): domain Eukaryota; kingdom Metazoa; phylum Arthropoda; class Malacostraca; order Decapoda; family Palaemonidae; genus Macrobrachium; species Macrobrachium nipponense. Next base: position 193,906,521 of record NC_087200.1, on the reverse strand, counting down.
ATTTTCATATTCGTGTGCATCCAGAGATATTGACGTTGAGTCCTCTCGCCATCCTAATTCAGGTGCAGGACAGAAGAAAGGAGTTAGTCATGCAGGTGTCTTGCCTTTTCCTGCCGATGCTTCTCTTACCAATCGTCCAGGTTCCAGGAGTGATGTGACGGTCTCGTGAGATCATGCACAAGGAGACTAAGAGGAGATCCCTCATTCAGTCTTCTCATGAGGTTTTGATCTCGAAGAAGACTGGGACGTGTCGGGAGGATGGTGAAAGTTCTCGACAGCCAGGTGCTTGCTTCAACTCCACCCATCTCACGCTCACATTCACATGACCACTCCAGCTTGGTGGCGGCAAGTGATGCCGCTATCAGGTAAGAGTCTCGTAACCCTCCTCAGGAGAGCATTTTGCCATGGCAACAACACTCTCCTAGACTCTCAAGCCATCACCAGGGGTTGGTGTCTGTACATGACTTGCCCCTTCAGCTACTTTGGCTAGCAGGGCGAGCAAGAGCTTCTGATCCTGGTCACCTGTCCCTTCAACTTCTTGAGGTTAAACCGAGTGAAAGGCAAACAGGGGGAACACTGAGGAGTTGTGTCCTCAGAATTTGGCTAAGAAGGCCTATGTTCCTAGACTGAACAGGTTGTACACCCAAACAGTTCAGGAAGGATCAAGTGGGTCTGGCAAAGTTCTCCCTCTTGCAACAAGTGTGTCTCGGGAGGAATGTGCCCTTGAAGGACCTGAGGGTCTTTTGCCTCAAGATGCAGAAACTCCAGAGATACAGAGGACTTTTTCAGAATCCTTGGGCTAATTCGTCAGCACAATGACCTTGGGGAAGGGAAAATGACTTCGTCAACATACCACACCTCTCGTCATCTCAAATCCTTATGGGGTCCAAAAAAGGAACCTAAGGTTTTGACAGAGTTGCCATGATCCTTGCTTGCTGAAGGTGTGCTTGACCCAGTGAATAATCTGGTTTCTAGACAATATATGTAATTCACTTAAAGCAAACCGATCAGACAAGCTTCTTCCACCTACTCTGCTGCATCAGAAATATTACTACACGCCCTGGGAGGGATCACTGCCGACGAAATAGGTTGAACCAGAGTTAGTATGCCTAGGTCCCGGTCTTATGCTGGAGTACCTTGCTGTGGAAGGCATCTCGCTTTCACAGCAAGAGGCAGCGAGCCTAGAGTCTACTGCTATGGCGACACTTCAGGCTGTCTCCTGGTTTGACTGTGGTCGTTCACAGTATCCGAGTTTGCTGCCTCCTCAGGGGCTATCGTCCCTGGGGAGAATTCAGCCTTCGGAAGACTGCCAGTCTGGAGGTAGGACTACTTCCTACCTAGCACACTAGACTGCCAACCTGTGGGTGAAACTGGTGCTGAAGAGGAGGGACGCAGTCCTAAATTCCAAGTAGGCCTTGGCCCTCTGGAACTGACTGTTGCTGGGTTCTACCTCTCTCTTTCTGTGGTGGAGAAGCATCGGGCTGAAGACAGTGACCATCTTGTCCATCAGGCAGTAGCAAAAGTCCCAGACTTCGAAGGGAGTGGCATTCCCTCTCCCTCCAGCTGCTGTCACTGGTGGGGGATGTGCCCATCAAGCCATTGGACAACTTAGCAGCGATGTGGGGCCAAGACCCGTAGTGGATGTCCTTTGGGATGGAGAGGGATATCTACTTCCCTTTCAGTCGAGGCCTCCTCTCACCAACCTTCCAGTCCACAACCAAACTTATATCCATGGTTCAAACAAGGATCTAGCACTAAAGCAAGATGTGCAATCCTTGCCGAGCAAGGGACATGTGGAAGTTGTGCATGGTCAATCTCCGGGTTTCTACAGCCAGATCTCCCTTGTAGAGAAGGCTTCGGGGGGCGGGGATTGGAGACCAGTGATAGATCTCTCTCCTCTGAACAGATTCATTCACTAGACTTGTTTCATGATGGAAATGGCATGCTCTGTGCTTGATGCTATCATGGAGAATTACTATGCTATTGGTGGATCTTAAGGATGCGTATTTGCATATACCAATCCATCAGTCCTCCCAAAAGTACCTTAACTTTATCCCGGAGGAGACAGTGTTCCAGTTCAAGGCACTTTGTCTTGATTTTTGCCACAATCTCGGGATTGTGACAAATTTCGAGAAGTCAGACCTCATCCCCATGCAGAGGCTAAAGTATCTGGGCACGCTGATCGATATAATAGTAGCACTAAGCTTCCCTGCAGACTCACATATCAGTAAGTTCAGGAAGGCAGCACAGCTTTTGCTGTCTAACCAGGAGCAGCCAACTTGGCAGTGGCAAGTTATTATCAGTCACCTGTCGTCTCTGGAGAAGCTAGTCCCTCACAGGCAACTTCACTTTCAGTCCCGTAAAGGGAGACTGAAGGAGTTTTGCGTCCCAGGCTCAAGACCCTCCATCCTTTCCCATTCCCCCTCACAAAAGGGGGCGAGAGAGGATTTAGCTTGATGGCTAGACAACAGGAACCTCTTAATAGGAGTAGACTTGCGTTACTCCCCCCTCCGGATATTCTTCTCTTCTTGGATGCATCCAAGGGTTGGGGCACACACCTAGAGGAGTTGCTGACTGCAAGTGTGCAGAACCATCATGACACGCACCTTCACATCAAGGCAGCTTCCCAATTTCTCCAAGAATTCCAGGGTCGAATGATGGGACACTGGTGTTGATGAGCAACAAGACCACAGTGGTGGCATATTTCAACAAGCAGTGCCGCCCAATAGGTAGAGTTGTCAGCCAGTTACATTCCGGGCAAGAGGAATGTACTGCCAGACAAGCTGAGCTGCCAGAATCAAGTGATAGGAACAGAGTGGTCCCTTCACGCAATAGTAGACTTGCTCGCCACCTGGCACAAGAAGAAGCTACAGGTCTTCTGTTCTGTAGTACTGGACCCATAGGCTGCTGCCGAGGATGCACTCCAACATCCTAGGGACAACCTTGACATCTACGTCTTTCCCTCGTTCTGCCTGTTTCGCAAGGTGATCAGCAAGGCACTGATCACCTCAAATCTTCAGACATTTCTGGTGGCTCCCAAATGGTCACAGGCCGTTTGGTACCACCGAGAGAAATCCCTCTTTGGCACAACCTTGTGTCTCAACCAGACAAAATACCTCTGACAGTCCTCTGCAGCAGTATATCAGGGAAAGTGGACCATCTTCCGTGGTTGGTGTCATAGATGGGGGGTTTCTCTCCAGTCAAAGCTACCCTTCCACAGGTTACGGACCTCCTAGTCTTTCTTTGCCGAGAGAAGCTCCTCTCTGTCTCTGCAGTTATAGGCTATAGGTCTGCCTTAGGTCTAGTCCTGAAACTGAGGTGTAGATATTTCTTTATCCTTAGAAATATCTCTGCTGATAAGGAGCCTCGAGTGGTCTTGCTCACCCAGGGATCTCAGGCCACCTGAGTGGGATGTAACTCTCGTATTAAGGAGCCCGACTCGTCCGCCATACAAGCCTTTATGAGAATCATGAGAGGGATCTGACACTCAAGACCGTCTTTCTCTTGCCCTTGCATCAGTGAAGAGAGTTGGAAACATCATGCTTTCCTTCAGTGTTAAACACTTGAGGTGATGGGTATTGGTTACACTCAATTTCATCCTGGACTTTGTAGTGAAACTCAGAAATCACTGGTCCCCAAATGCTAGGTTTGAGTCCTTTACAATTCCCTCCTTAGACGATTTTTGTGGTAATGACCCAGACGAGATACTGCTTTGTCCCGTTACAGTGCTACATCGCTTTTCTGAAGACAACTTGACACCTCTGGCCTGAGTAGCACCGGGGTGACCAAAATAGAAGTGTCTAAGAACACTATTTCCTTCTGGCTTCGTGAAGCAATCAGGAAAGCATACTCTCCCGAAGGGAGGAACGACACCAGTGCCTTTCACCCATGAACTCACGAAGTCAGAGGTATTGGTCATTCCCTCACATTCTGCAAGAACCTGCAGGATCCTCAGGTACTGGAAACGGGGGTGTGGTCTAATCAGACAACTTTTACCTTTTTCTACCATCAGGTTATAACCCACAAGACCTTAGACACTTTTTCACTGGGATCGGTGGTGGCTGCTCAACAAGTTGTGTAGCTCACCCAGCTGCTTCAACAGAAGGTTGCATTTTGCCTTGTAGTTGTACAGTATGAATGTGGGTCTGAATGTGAGAATGACTGGCTCTCCTCCTCCTTCCCCCTTCATTCTACTTTCTTCCTTTGGGCACAGAGTTACGTCCATCACATGCTGGAACTGGCGGCTGATGCAGGTAAAACTATTCACAGAGCATCCTTTCTATATTCTTTGAGTAGATTATATAAGCATATCTCCTCTTCTTTCCCTAGCAAGGGGGGAAGGGAGCCCTGACATAAGCCAACCCCATTATTTGTATTTGTCTTATTGTCTCCAACATTAAGGGGTTTTGTCTGACCGTTGATCAAGCAGTTCCTATACTCCGATCAATTGGTCAGGGGGTTGGTTCCCTTCCTCACTCTTTGGACCAGGAAGGGAACTAAGGTGAGGCAAACACCAGTCAGTTCATTGGGGCTCACGCAGATTCTTCCCACCAATCAGTAAGTCTTCCTAATGTAAAGGACTGAAGGTTTATATATTGTGTGGGAACAAATCATAATTTTTATAAGTCAATTGTACTTTTCCTAACTATACAAACCTGAGGTCCTTTACATTAATGCCTACCTCATTCCACTCTTCAACCTGACACCTGGCCGTAAAGCAAACTGGAATGTTTACGTCCAGTTGGGACAGGACTCCCGACTACCGGACAGTAGTTAACAGCCTAACCACCTTTTTTGAAAGTTCAGCAGCCTTTTTCCAGGCTTTCCTGAAAGTAATTCCTAATGTAAAGGACCTCAGGTTTGTATAGTTAGGAAAAATACAATTTACTTATAAAAATTGTGATTTCAAATACCTACAGGTTTGTACATATCTAGAAAAATGTAGTTATCACTGTAAATAAACAGAAAATTAACATGCAAAATGGCCAGAGAAAACAAATAAAAAACAAATAAAAAAGTAACTTTTATTTTTCTAATTGAAACATAGCCTTACTTTACTGGTGTTCCACTCAATTACTGAACAGTAATGTCTCTTTAAACAGTGTTGCATCATGTTTACTGATAAGCTCGGAAATTGCAGTGAGAGAAACTGATGCAATTTTTTCTATGTACATAGGCTGCATACAAAAGCATCAGTTTCTTATATTAATGAACTTTATCACACAAATATCTTGTGTACAATTATGCAGTAAATACAGTGAACCCTTATTCATGGGGTATGCGAATTAGATCCCCTTGCATAACTCAAATTTGCAGATACCCAAAAAAAAACTAAAAATGCTTCTTTTCATATTTCAAAAACAAAAAAGGCTCATACCAGAGTATTTTAATAGTTTTACCACTGAAAGTACATTTAATCATGGAAATTATATGAAAATACAAATTAGTGAATATTTCTCAGTGAAAATACAGCAAACAGGCGAATTTCCCACGAATAATGCCTACATGTTCCACAGAGTACTCCGCAAACAGGCGAGTCTGCGAATCGTGAGAAGGCAAGTACAGGGGTTTACTGTGCATGACTGAAAAAATTAAAATGTCGAGTCAGGTATATGCCACACACACTGAGCATACGTGCATGCTTCAACATAAATTTCACATCCAACTCTATGGCACTGACCACCCATGTATGGTGTTTTGATGTTGCATGGAACCAGTGGTTATTCAACAACGGGACCAACGGCTTAATGTAATTTCTGAAACATGCCAAGAGTGAAATTCTAACACCAGAAATACACATCTCTCACACCTCAATGGAATGCCTGAGAATCAAACTCGCGGGCACCAACGTGGCAGGCCAAGACCATACCATTCACGTTACTGAGGTGCTCTGGCCACACATGGATGAACACAATACACTAGCCCTCTTACATTCACATCAATAGCTACAGTCCTTGCAGCAAATACAGCTAAGTGTAACAGTTCATCTGGAGCTGGAGGATGGATTAAAAGGTATTAATTTCAGTACAGTACCGAGATGACTTGACTCAAAGTTTGGATATTGTGAAAATTTCTTTGCAATGAAACTGCCTAATTATTCTAGTACCTCTTCGATAGCAGTTTACAATTTAAAGGTTTCCTTAGAATTTCCTGAAATGTTCTTGTCCCCACTACTTCTATCAAAATCAGTCTGGCAAATAAAACAATACAGCAGAAAGGGTTAGTTCACTTTGCAGCCACTATTCATCAGAAGTTCATGACTTCTGCTCACTCAAGCGAGGAAATGAAGCTGCGGACACATTATCTCTGTTACCACTTTCGGTTATGTTGTGCTTCGATCCCATGAGGGAAGTCTCTGTGGCCATTAAGTGACACCTTACTCTGTGGTTTACTGCTACAGGTGATGGATGCTGGTAGCAAGCTTTTGTTTGTCGAAGGCAACCAATGAAGTGTTCCACTCCTCCTTGATATAATCTAAACGTCGAGATGTATGATATACCTAACTTTTCTGCCTTCATTTCGTATATATTTTGATTTATATAGATTTTTGGCATTATGCCAAACACTGCAGCAACTAAGGCCATTTTGCTCTGAAACGGAAATTAACCCTTAAACGCCGAATGGACGTATTAAACGTCGAGTCAAAATCTCCCCCGATTTCCGAATGGACGTACCATACGTCGGCTCAAAAAAGTTTTTTTAAAAATTCGCGGAAAAATACTTATAGGCCTACCAGCCGAAAACTTTTGAATCACGCGCCTTGGGGGATGCTGGGAGTTCACGGATCAAGGCGTTGTTTTGTTTACAATCGTTGCGCAGGCGCGCAAGCGCGAATTTCTTTCTTATCGCACTAAAAAGTATCAGTGACACATCTCAAAAATTATTTCGTCACTTTGACATAATTTTTGCACCGTTTTAAATTATCCGTTACATGAAGTATTATATATGAAAATGTGCGCAATTTCATTTAGAATACAACAAAAACAAAATCATGATTGTAACTTTTATCAGTTTTGAAATATTTCAATATAAATAACGATAAGTGCCAAAATTTCAACCTTTGGTCAACTTTGACTCTACCGAAATGGTCGAAAAACGCAATTGTAAGCTAAAACGCTTATATTGTAGTAATATTCAACTATTTACCTTAATTTTGCAACAAATTGGAAGTCTCTAGCACAATATTTCGATTTATGGTGAATTTATGAAAAAACTTTTTCCTTACGTCCGCGCGGTAACTCTTCCGAAAAAAATCATACATGCGATTGTGGTAATGTTTGCACCATTTTAAAATTAGACGTTACATAAAGTTTTATATATGGAAATGTGCACAATTTCATGCACAATACAACTAAAAACAACCCATGGTTGTAGCTTTTATCAGTTTTGAAATATTTTCATATAAAAAATGATAAGTGACAAATTTTCAACCTTCGTTCAATTTTGACTCTACCGAAATGGTCGAAAAACGCAATTGTAAGCTAAAACTCTTATATTTTAGTAATATTCAATCATTTACCTTCATTTTGCAACAAATTGGAAGTCTCTAGCACATTATTTCGATTTATGGTGAATTTATGAAAAAAACTTTACTTCCCTCCGCGCGCGGATTCTCCGCCATAAATCTCCGAATTGCGTACATCGAATTCTCGGAAAATTTGCTCCGTTTCATATTAGGCATTTCATAGTTTTATATATGAAAATGTGCGCAATTTCATGTAAAATAAAAGGAAAAATATTTGAAGGTTGTAGCTTTTCTCATTTTCGAAATATTTGCATATAAATCACGATAAATAGAAAAAAAACCACGTTCGGTCAAATTTGACTCTACCAAAATGGTCGAAAAACGCAATTGCAAGCTAAAACTCTTACAGTATCGTAATATTCAATCATTTGTATTCATTTTGAAACAAATTGTAAGTCTCTAGAACAATATTGAGATTTACGGTGAATTTTTGAAAAAAATATTTTTTTACGTCCGCACGTTACGAATTCGTACATAATTTTGTGATAATATTTTTCCGGTGTTGCTTTTATTGTTTTACAATGTATTATATATCAAAATGCTTGCAATTTAGTGTACAATATAACGAAAAAAAAAGAAACTCGTTAGCTTTTACCGTTTTTTGCACAGCGTGATTTTAATACAATTGTGTGAATTTTTTTTTTTTTCGCTACCATATATCGCATTATTTACATATGATAACGATATTATTTTTCCTTTCTGATGATTGCATACTAAACTTCAGGCAATGACAAAAAAAGGAGCCAAAAATGAACTCTTAATCTTCAAAACTAAGCGCGCTGTTTTTTTTTTGACAAAATTATTTTTTCCGCTTCCGCGCTCACTCAAAACCGGCTCCGGAATTCGGGGGAGTTTTTTATTTTTACCGCTTCGGCGTTTAAGGGTTAACAGTAAAAGGTTTGAAAGGTGCTACAGGAGGAAAACCTCAGTTGCACTGTGAATCTAGTGTTAGGAGAGGATCCTTACCTTACAGACCTTACATCTTCTTTGGGTTGCCCCAGGTTCCTTAGTGTGAGGCACCTTTAATGTCTACCTGAGAGTTGCTGGTGCATCTTCCGGTATATTTTGCATCTTCCAATCTTGGATGGTCTGGGATGCAGCTTAGATATTCGTCAAGCTTATTCTTAAACACATCTACGCTCACTCCTGTTATATTCCTCAGATGAGCTGGCAACGCATTGAATAGAAGCTGCATCGTCGGTGCTTGTGCGCAGTGGATTAACCCTTAAACGCCGAAGGGGTAAAAATAAAAAAACTCCCCCAAATTCCGGAGCCGGTTTTGAGTGAGCGCGGAAGCGGAAAAAATAATTTTTTCAAAAAATCACAGCGCTCTCAGTTTTGAAGATTAAGAGTTCATTTTTGGCTCCTTTTTTTGTCATTGCCTGAAGTTTTGTATGCAATCATCAGAAATGAAAAATAATATCATTATCGTATGTAAATAATGCAATATATGGTAGCGAAAAAGAAAATTCATACATAATTGTATTAAAATCACGCTGTGCAAAAAGCGGTAAAAGCTAACGAGTTTCTTTTTTTTCGTTGTATTGTACACTAAATTGCAATCATTTTGATATATAATACATTGTAAAACAATAAAAGCAACACCGGAAAAATATTATCACAAAATGATGTACAAATTCGTAACGCGCGGACTTAAAATTTTTTTTCTTCAAAAATTCATCGTAAATCTAAATATTGTTCTAGAGACTTCCAATTTGTTTTAAAATGAATACAAATGATTGAATATTACGATACTGTAAGAGTTTTAGCTTACAATTGCAGTTTTCGACCATTTCCGACGAGTTAAAAATGACCAAATGTCGAAATTTTTTTATAAATTTTTTTTATATGCAATTATTTCGGAAATTAGAAAAGCTACAACCTTCAAATATTTTTTCTTTTATTCTACATGAAATTGCGCACATTTTCATATATAAAACTCTATGAAATGCCTAATATGAAACGGAGCAAATTTTCCGAGAATGCGGTGTACGCAATTCGCTATTTATAGCGGAGAATCCGCGCGCGGAGGGAAAGTTTTTTTTTCATAAATTCACCATAAATCGAAATATTGTGCTAGAGACTTCCAATTTGTTGCAAAATGAAGGTAAATGATTGAATATTACTAAAATATAAGAGTTTTAGCTTACAATTGCGTTTTTCGACCATACCATTTCGGTAGAGTCAAAGTTGACCGAACGTGGTTTTTTCTTTATTTATCGTGATTTATATGCAAATATTTCGAAAATGAGAAAAGCTACAACCTTCAATTATTTTTCGTTGTATTCTACATGGAATTGCGCACATTTTCTTATATACAACTTTATGTAACGGCTAATTTAAAATGGTGTAAACATTACCACAATCGCACGTATGATTTTTTCGGAAGAGTTACCGCGCGGACGTAAGGAAAATGTAAATTTTTTCATAAATTCACCATAAATCGAAATATTGTGCTAGAGACTTCCAATTTGTTACAAAATGAAGGTAAATGATTGAATATTACTAAAATATAAGAGTTTTAGCTTACAATTGCGTTTTTCGACCATTTCGGTAGAGTCAAAATTGACCGAAGGTTGAAAATTTGTCACTTATCATTTTTTATATGAAAATATTTCAAAACTGATAAAAGCTACAACCATGGGTTGTTTTTAGTTGTATTGTGCATGAAATTACGCACATTTTCATATATAAAACTTTATGTAACGGCTAATTTTAAAATGGTGCAAACATTACCACAATCGTATGTATGATTTTTTTCGGAAGAGTTACCGCGCGGACGTAAGGAAAAAGTTTATTTCATAAATTCACCATAAATCGAAATATTGTGCTAGAGACTTCCAATTTGTTGCAAAATTAAGGTAAATAGTTGAATATTACTACAATATAAGCGTTTTTCGACCATTTCGGTAGAGTCGAAGTTGACCGAAGGTTGAAATTTTGGCACTTATCGTTATTTATATAGAAATATTTCAAAATTGATAACAGTTACATTCATGAGTATTTTTTTTTTTTTGTATTCTAAATGAAATTGCGCACATTTTCATATATAATACTTCATGTAACGGATAATTTAAAACGGTGCAAAAATTATGTCAAAGTGACGAAATAATTTTTGAGATGTCACTGATACTTTTTAGTGCGATAAGAAATTCGCGCTTGCGCGCCTGCTAACGATTGTAAACAAAACAACGCCTTGATCCGTGAACTCCCAGCATCTCCCAAGGCGCGTGATTCAAAAATTTTCGGCTGGTAGGCCTATAAGTATTATTCCGCGAATTTTTAAAAAAACTTTTTTGAGCCGACGTATGGTACGTCCATTCGGAAATCGGGGGAGATTTTGACTCGACGTTTAATACGTCCATTCGGCGTTTAAGGGTTAATGTCGTGTGTGCTTTTTTAGCTCCATGATGTTTACTGCAATTCCTTTTATCTGTTTCATGCCTGAATTGGTCATGAATGGAGGTACAGTAAAGGGAATGAAAGTGGTTGCAGCGGGACCCAAAGGAACAATCAAAGAATCTAAGTAATGCCTACATTGCACTGAATGAGGGGAACTGATGGCAACCCCCAATGGGGATCATTTCGTTTAGTTTAGGTAACGATGTTGACAATAAAATTAGTCCTTTTTGAAACTAATAAACGTTTTGCTGTGTTAACAATTTTTTTTAGCACTGCATTTTGTTTCTCTATATTTAATCCATAAGCATTGCATGTCCATCTTTTGAGTTGGCACTCCAAAACTGAATATATTAATCCATGTCTTCTGGTGACATGAACTGCATAGTGTTCTCCCAGTTTCTCCAACAGCAGTCATTGTTTGTCAAAATATTCCAGTAATTTAGCAGTTGTTTCTGGGAAGCTGCACCTACAATTTTACATATGGCATCTGGTACTCTCCTTTTTGGTCCTTGTAAATAAAATAGGTTAAGCAGTACGTAACTTTGTCTATAAAAACAATATTCATTTAACATTTTATTAATAAGAAAAATCTAATAACATGTACAGTAATAAGTGTTCGAGATAATCCCCATTATCTGGCCTATATAAGACATTATATACAACTGGTAGGCATTAAAAAGTTACAATTTTTAAACATTCAGCATATCATGGATGTATAATGTATAGTCCACTGAATTTAAGGTAAATGCTGTGCATCAAATTCTTGGAATTTCATATATTATTATTATAATCTGCAAAAGAACAGCATTTTATTTCGGGAACAGCACCTACCTGTTGGCGTCAGCATACTAATATTAGTTAACACTGCTGAAGGCAAATGTACTAGACAAGTGATCAACAACATCAACAATGGAGTGATACAAAGTATATATATATCAATCCTACCGACGATGCTCCAATTTAATAGGTACATTCCTTTCTTAAAGACAAAACCACCCCTCTACATTATTTCTTTATATAATGGAAAATCTCACGAATAAATTCATTATGTTCAAAGTGGAAAATTTGATCAGAAATTTCAAAAACCAGAACTCTGAAACTGGAAAGTTTGAGATAGAATACTGAGCAATAATCTTTCGAAGGGCAGCACATGTTCTTGATAATACTTCATCAGGATGGAAGGGAGATTTGGTTTTACAGACACCATGGACTTCCCCAAGGCATTTACACTCATTACATTTGAGTAAGAGCACTTCTTCACTTGGGCCTGTCAATTTTTTAAAAAATCCTTGTGACGCCTCTCTCTTCATAGTGTGCTCTTTCATACAATTGTGACAATACGTCCACAGAGTTACATTCCTCGAAACTGAATTGGATTCCTTGTGCCAGGTCTTTGCTTCCTTGTAAACAGGCGCCATAATGCGCATTACTTCTAACCCACTGACTACTAAAGGGTTCTCTCTGTTTAATGATAAAAAAAAGACATTCTCTTCAGGAGATTTTTTCTGTGTTTTGCAAATCTCTCTTGCAAATTCAGCAAGTATACCTCCATGACTAACATTCAAACCTTTGAAATGTTGCAATACAGCTGCCAAATTCCAAATTTCTGCACAAACTTCAGAGGCTTCTTTGGACATTATTCTGTCCTCCTCTGAAATAGCAAAGAATGCTCTCAGACTAACTCTTAGATTTCTCTCAGCTGATTTTAACACTGTAGAAGCAAATACCTCACTCTGGACTGCTTTCATGGTACTGGCAGACAGAGGTGGCAAATCCCTGAGCACTTTCAGGCATTTCTTCCAATTTCTCCAACATACTCTCCAATAAACTCTGTCTATGTCATCTACGTCATCTACTTTACTGTTGTGTAACGCAGAATTATTGAATTTTAAGGAAAGTTTGAAGTCAACTCCATAATTTTTCATGGCCTCAACTACTGGAGGACTATCCTGGTTGTCAGCAAAAGTAACTAAAGTTACCAAATGATCTTTAACACCTCGCCCAAATAGTGATGACACATAATCCATCACCAAGCGTTCAGATGATGTCAAGCGAACCAAGTAAGCCTGTGCGACAAAACCAATTGCATGAATTTGGAAATCATTGGCAGATGCATTTGCAAGAAAAGTTTTAAGAGCTTGTACATGCTCCTGTAATTCTGCTCCAGATGAATCATTGAGCCCAGGAGTATCTATAATTGTAATAGGGATCTCATCAATGGCAGAACAGAATGTATATGCTGTGATGTTAGAGGTTGGTGAAGTAGGCACCACATGATAAAGTCCCTCATCAACATCTTTCTTTTCTTTAAAATAATTAGCAGCCAAGTTTATTAAAGTAGTCTTGCCACTTCCTGAGGCACCAAGAAGTAGAATAACTTTCTCTAAAGATGAATCATTAACAACACCATAATATTTGCGCTGAAATCCAAGTATTAAGTCATCATGTGTTTGAGTAGCTTCTAGAAAAGTGCTTTTCATTTGAAGTTGTTCCTTACATTTGTTACTCCTCATGCCAGTACAGATCTTTTGGTTACTAATTTTTAACAAAGATGACTCTTCATCTTCATCATCGCACCCAAAACCCTGATAGAGTTTTTGTTTGTTTTGTGTAACATTTGTGGTATTCTTACCTTGATTTTTTACTTTATCTTCAAGTAATTCCTTTTTTGGATTGGCTTCCTTTTTGGGATTCTTGCATTTCTCAGTCTCAGCAGTATTCCATGTTTTGACATTACCATTTTTTATTACCTTTTTAGGATCAACATTCTTTGGGGCATTCTCAAATTTCTGAGCTGTCGCCAGCACTCTGTTGTTTGAAGTATGTTCTTTTGCAGTCACCTCTTTTTTCTTCACGGCTCTGGAAGTGGTTACTTTTTTTGTATTCTCTGATTTCCCAGCATTTCTTTCTGGTTTTGTATCATTTAATTCATGCAATTTAGTACCTGACCCCATTTCCTTTTTGACAAGTCCTCTCGTATTGACATCTGGTTTATGAACACTGCTTCGACTGAATTCACTTTCTGGAACACTAGTCTTTTTGGACTTATTAGATTTCTGAGCACCACTTTCACTTTTCTCTACACTATTATTTTTTGGTGAAGAGCTGTCTTCACTTAGGATATTCTCAAGTTTCAGTGTATCAGAATCTGGTTTCTTGGCATTATCTTCAAGTTTTTTGCTACATTCAACTACATTGGTTGCAGTGGCCTCTCCATTAGCAAGATCACACTGGGAAAAACTAGTTGCTTCATGGAAGACGCGATCTTTTTGAATTTCCTCTTGTACAATGACTTGATTGCTTGGACTCCTTGTACTAACTTGGCCACAACCTCCTCTTAACCTTTCACTACCATTATAATGAGATGCTCTGCAATCCTTATTTTGGTGATAGCTACCACAAGAGCTATTTGACCATACCGGTTGCCTGTAAGTGCGATCAGAACCCATACCAATCTCTTTCCTTTCCTCATATTTTTCATTAAAAGACTTTTCTTCCTTTCCCAAAGAGTTTTGCAACTTCTGCATTTCCCGATCCAGTGCGACCTCTACTGGTTCTCTTGTTCTATTTTCAGCATTTTTAATTCTTGTATCTTTATCATTTAGGAAACCTGGTGCAACAATACTTTTACCCCTCCCTGTCATTGTTCCTCTTCCTCTACCCACATTTTGTCCAGGAGTGTTGACGGTTTCACTTTTCATCACATTGCTCTTAGTAACTCCGTGTCCTATACCGACTTTCTTCTGATTTTCATCGAAGTGGACTTTAGGCAAGTTATCTTCACTGCTGCTTGCATTACTTTCTGTCCTTGATACAACATTCAATCCTGGCCTCAAATTAGATTTTAATTCATCTGAAACAGGCTCCTGACTACTAACAAACTTATCATTGGCCAGCCTTACACATGGAGCTTTAACCCTAGCTGATACAGGAACAGTGCTTACTTTTGCGTTCTGTACAAGTGAACAAAATTCATTTATACCATACATCAACTTCTCAAATCTTATGCCTGGTCCCAAAAACTGTGGATAAACATATCCGCTTTGAAATTTATTCACAAAGGATTGTGGTAGAACGCTGCATTCCGCATTGTTGACTATGCTATTCAAATGACTTTTAAAAATTTCCAAGAGATCTTTTGAAATTTCTTCAGAAAAACAGATAAGTAGATCTGCATGGTATTTATGTAAAACAGACAATACTCTCCATCTCTCACTGTCTCTTGGAACTTCCAATGCTCTTTTTTCTAGAATTTTTGACCCCTTTATCAGCATAACATCGTGAGGGTTCTCTTTTACATAGTCTTTTGCCCAGGTTTGAGCTTTACTTACCCCTTTTGCTAAAAACTTTACTATATTTTTTCCCTGAATATCAAATTTTACATGACCAATTGTTTTTGTTTGTATACATTCCACATCCTTAGCTGGTGAAATATATTGTGTTTTATCATCATAATAGTATCCAGGGGCAACACCTTTCCCGTAGATTGGCACTTCACGTATTTGCTCCCTGTAAATATCAAATTGAAGGTACTTTAGTTTCTGGTATAAGTTTCAACATAAACAACTAAAACACACACACACACAGAGTAATAATATAATAATAATAATAATAATAATTCACTATTTCCAATATTTACATTGGGTAGTCATAAAATATAAAACTACAATTAGTAAAATCATCTTACAAATAGTTAAAATATTTGTTATTTTAGGCATACAAAAGTTTGTTTAATTGTGCCAGGTACTTTATTGTATAGTGCTGGGCCTCGAATACTAAACTGGCGGAAGCCTATCCATTAGCTGTGTGTACTGTTGGAAAATTATATAACCATTCAGGAGTTATTTTTTGTATTGTTTTGAATACCAAATTACAGACATCTATGGTATATTTGTCTTTTATCTTTAACCATTCTAATTTTTTGAGGTAAGGGGATATGTGGTCATGTTTTTTTACATTACCAACAGCCACTCGGACGGCAAAGTTTTGAAGTTTTTTAACCCTTTTCATTTGTGTAGAGCCAGTTACCCCCCAAAATTCTTAAACAGTAGTTGATTATACTCATAGCCAGCGACTGAACAACTATTTTACGAGTAGAAGAATCAAATGAAACTTTTACTCTATTTAAATAAATTAAAGTACCCATCAGTCTCTTATAAATTTCATCTATATGCATTTCAAACGTCATATATCTGTCAAAATAAACCCCTAGATTTTTTACAGCTTTCATGGGTTTAATCATATTTCTATTAAAATCTATTTGCACATTGTCTCCAATTTCTGATATATAGTCGGGAACCTATTAAAATGAATTGTGCTTTTTTTCTCATTAAGAAGCAAACCATTAGTTGAGAAGTAGTATTTGGCCTTCTTTCGTATGTATTCTGCCCTATGAATTAGTTCGTTTATTTCATTTACATTTCCTTCAATTATCACTTTTTTGCCTAACCCCTAACAACCAAAACGTCTCCCGTATGCCGAGGCGGGTTTGGAGTGAGCGCGGAAGCGGAAAAAGTTATTTTTTCAAAAAATCACAGCGCTTAGTTTTCAAGATTAAGAGTTCATTTTTGGCTCTTTTTTTTGTCCATGCCTGAAGTTTAATATGTAACCATCAGAAATGAAAACCTTCAGAAATTAAAAAAATATCATTATCATATATAAATAATGCGATATATGGTAGTGGAAAAAAAAAAAATCCTACATAATTGTATTCAAAATCGAGCTGTGCGAAAAACGGTTGAAGCTAACGCGTTACTTTTTTTTCCTTGTATTGTACACTAAATTGCGATAATTTTGATATATAACACATTGTAAAACAATCAAAGCAACACAGAAAAAATATTATTACAAAATGATGCATGAATTCGTAACGTGCGGACATAAAAAACTGTTTTTTTCAAAAATTCAACATAAATCTAAATATTGTTCTAGACACTTCCAATTTATTTCAAAATGAAGACAAATGATTGATGTAAGAGTTTTAGCTTAGAATTGCAGTTTTCGACCATTTTGGACGAGTTAAAGTTGACTGAATGTCGAAATTTTTATATAAGTATATTTTTTATATGCAAATATTGCAAAAATGAGAAAAGCTACAACCTTTAAATATTTTCTTTTGTATTTTTCATAAATTTGCGCACATTTTCATATATGAAACTCTATAAAACGCCTAATATGAAAAGGAGCAAATATCAGGAGAATGCGACATACGCATTTCAGAGATTTGTAACCGCGAATCGGCGTGCGGAGGGAAAGAAAGTTTTTTTTTTTTTAAATTCACCATAAACCTAAATACTGTGCTAGACACTTCGAATTTGTTTAAAAATGAAGATAAATGACTGTATATTACTAGATTGTAAGAGTTTTAGCTTACAATTGCGTTTTTCGACTATTTCGGTAGAGTCAAAGTTGACCGAACGGGGGTTTTTCCTATTTATCGTGATATATATGCAAATATTTCGAAAAAGAGAAAAGCTACAACCTTCAATAATTTTTTGTTGTATTCTACATGAAATTGCACACATTATATATCAGCAATAAGTCACCAAACAGCACGTGACAAATATGTACGTAAATAGCCACATGAAAGGTGAAGAATCAAAGACCAGATACCAAGCGCTTTCGTGTATTATGTACACTTCTTTGGGGTACACATTATATTTATAAAACTTTACGTAATGGCTAATTTTAAATGGTGCAAACATTTCGACAATCGCACAAAAAAATTTCCGATTTTTTTCGGAAGCGTTACCGCGCGGACGTAAGGAATTTTTTTTTTTTTTTTTTTTTTTTTTTTTTTTTTTTTTTTATAAATTCACCATAACTAGAAATGTCGTGCTAGACTTCCAATTCGTTGCAAAATGAAGGTAAAT
Organism: Macrobrachium nipponense; assembly: GCF_015104395.2. Lineage (NCBI taxonomy): Eukaryota > Metazoa > Arthropoda > Malacostraca > Decapoda > Palaemonidae > Macrobrachium > Macrobrachium nipponense. The sequence goes on along the minus strand of NC_087200.1, from coordinate 193,888,722 downwards.
GATTGAATATTACTAGCTTACAATTGCGTTTTTCGACCATTTCGGTAGAGTCAAAGTTGACCGAAGGTTGAAATTTTGGCACTTATCGTTACTTATATGAAAATATTTCAAAATTGATAAAAGCTACATCATCACGAGTATTTTTTTGTTGTATTCTACATGAAATTGCGCACATTTTCATATATAATACTCCATGTAACGGATAATTTAAAATGGTGCAAAAATTATGTCAATGTGACTAAAAAATTTTTGAGATGTGTCACAGATACTTTTTAGTGCGATAGAAAGAAATTCGCGCTTGCGTAACAATTGTAAACAAAACAAAACCTTGATCACTCCCAGCATCCCCCAAGGCGCGTGATTCAAAAGTTTTCAGCTGGTAGGCCTCTAAGTATTTTTCTGCAAATTTAAAAAAAAACTTTTTTGAGTCGACATATGATACGTCCAATCGGCATACGGGTGACATTTTGACTCGACGTTTGATACGTCCAATCGGACGCAAGAGGGTTGATCTGGGTGTCGTTGGCGTATTGGATGACGAAGAGAGAGAGAGAGAGAGAGAGAGAGAGAGAGAGATAGAGAGAGAGAGAGAGAGAGAGAGAGAGAGAGAGAGAGAGAGAGAGAGAGAGAGAGAGAGAGAGAGAAATATTTAAATCTGCCTAAATGTCAGCAAAAAAATTCACATTACTATAATATTAAGAAACCACTTGAAAGTGCTTATTTTAAATTCAAGTTCTTGAATCAAAAGCTAACACTTGACATGGCACTGTCTTTTAAGTAAAAATGTCAAAGTTAGCATAATATCAATTTTGGCATCTGTTTTCGAAATTATGTAAGATGAGGGTTGCCAAATGTGGTTCCCCTACCCAATAAGTAATATTTATACAATCTGTGATCATGATGGTCTGTTTTTCTCTTTACAGGACATGAATATACTAAAACTTTTGTATTGTAAAAATTCTGCCTAGTTAAGACTCCTCAGTTTGGTTAAATAATGCAAACGAGCCTAATTTATTTTGGGGAAACAGAAACAGTATAAAAACAAATTCTATATACAGCATCAAAACTAAAACTAGCTAGAAGGGCAGGATGGTACCAGCACCACGGGTCCAACATGAAACAGTATATATAAGAAATAACAGCGAAATAAATATGAATATGAATAAACGAGATTCATGTAAAATTACCTATAAAAAATGCATCTGACCCTGGTATGAAATTCATAGTTCCAACAATCTAATTACACTATTAGGATGATTATCCTACACCCTGGTCACCGCAGGAACAAATCTTTTTGCAAACTTGTGGAATACTGAACTTCACAAAGACTGCTAGAATGAACTACAAGTATAATGCACTACAAGTATAATGCAATGTCTTGGATAGTATAGTCACGAAAAGCTTGAACACAACGGATAATTAAATTACGAATCTATTATCAAACATGCACAATGATTTAAGTGAACAATGGTACAAAGAGATTTAATGGGGGGTCAAGTTTTATCCAGAAATTTTAGATGCAAGTCAGCCATTGAGGACCACAAAGGGAACAAATCATCAAAACAAGGATACAGAGATTTAGAATTTTCTTAGAATATTTATGTCCACAAAATTTTTGCAAGTTTTCAATATGGAAGTTTTTTTTTGAGTAAGAGAACGAGAAATATGACAAGATGCTTTTCAAAATTGAATGTGCAGTGATAAATGACATCTAAGGTTCTAAATAGGGTGTAAAGCTGTCCCAGACCTACTGACAATCATACTTCCAATTCTGTTAAGGTTCAACTGGATATAAAATATATTTTGTACGACTAATGCAGCTTTATATTTTGTATGAATGACATTTTATGAAAAAAAAAAAAATTACAATTTTGATAAAATTGGATATCTATATATAATTATAGATCTATATATATATATATATAATATATATATATATATATATATATATATATATATATATATATATAGATATATATACACATACTTAAGTAATTACATTACACAATTAGTTTCACTCACTGGCAGCTTAAACTTTGACAACAGCGGTAGTGTTAATTACATTGTCGGTGTAAGTATCCCTGCCCACTTATGGGACAAGAGAGGAACACCTTCAGCAAGCAGTCAATTGTTTCCGCCCATTCCCGTATTATACGGAGGGAGGGAGGGATGGAGGGCTCTGATATGTAATTACTCGGGAAGTGTATATAGTATATATATATATATATATATATATATATATATATATTTATATATATAATATTATATATATAGATATATATATATATATAAAAAAAGCATGATTTTATCACATGTCATTTTTATAAATATGTAAACTTACAAGTAATACACTGCTAAATCACAAATTGACCTAGATGGGATATGGATATTTCTGACCCTAACATTATAGATGATAACAAAAAGAGTATAGAAAGCATAAGGCATTGCAGCAATGCTTGGTGCTCCTTACCTGATAAAAAGAGCTGCTACAGGTAGACACTGCCTCTGGTCGGTATTCATCTATGTAGGGTGTGGCTAGTTGACCAGACTCACCTCTACAACAGTGGAACTTTGTAGCAAGGGAGGACCCACTGACCACAAAGTATAAAAAGGAAGTCAGTTACCCCTGACCTGGGAATATAGCTGACTAACAAAGGCTAGGCCAGACAAAGAATATCAGCACTTACGCTGTAACGCTGTAAAACTAATACACAATTAACAATCATACATCAAGACTGGAGGGTGCACCGCAGCTGAGGCTTAGCCTATCGATAAACATTATATACACAACACAGACTAGTCCGCTATGCTGCTATTTATACTCATGAAAAGTGTTCTACCCAAGCTAACTTTCCAGAGAAAGAACACAGGATGCCCCGATGCTGTCCACCCAGGATCAATGATACTCAACACTATTGGCTATTGTCTGCAAATTAGCCAATCCAGGAGTGCCATTCATTTTCCTTAGGGCTCATTGACTGTACACTTGTTGCTGATTGGCTGAACATTCACCCCATCTCGCAAAGATGGGATTGTGGGAGGCTGCATTTGTATCCCTCCAACTTCACTGCAAAGCTGTAATTGCGAATCTTTACACTGTAAATGCAAATCCTTGTCTTTTTAAATCTTGTGTATCTGTGCTAACTGTCCCCTAAAATACCTTCTATAATGCACTGCTCCTTCTAAAGCTGCTGACAAAGAGCCTAACTTATTTGGTTTTATGTACAGTCCTCCACAGGGATGATTCCCTCTGGCAGGCCTTTGAACCCTTTCTAAACAAGTTTTCCTACATTAGATAAGAAAATTTTCTTATATATAGTGTTTTCTCATTAGTATCATAACTCCTGCAGAATAGGAGGGTCTTTCGTTTCTTTTCATTATTTGCTTTCTTCTTGTATGATCTTCACTTCAGGCAGTATTCTGGTGTATAATTCTTGGTGTTCAATGTTCAAATGTTCTCTCACCTGACCTACAATTTTTTCTAGGTTCAAATAGTCTATATGATTCAACTTGCATGTCTGATCACAATATTTATTTCAGGTCTAAAGTTTCTTAGATATGTTGGTTTACAGTTTTTTTAGATATGTTGGTTTACAGTTTTTTAGTGCTGTAAACAATGAAGGATGCATTTTATGCATGCAGTCCCTGGTCATTGGGGTCTCGGTTATAGTGATCCAGTTTTACGACGAGGCTGGGTTTAGTGATCAATCTCCTATAGTCGACGGACTTGGGATCCCCGTAAAAAGAAATGTCAGCTGATATCGACTACATGACAACTTTTGCAATGGACCATTACAAGTTGAGATGAGATTACGTGTTGAAGACCTTCTTTACCCACTAATCACGATCTTGTATCTCACCTAGATTGTAAAGACCTGTGTCAAGAACTTCTTTACCCACTAATCACAATCTTGTATCTCATCTGGCTAAGCAGCAAGAATCATATGTATATGTTTGAATATAGAATTTCCTGGTCTTTCCGCCAATATATAATTCATCATTGTATGTCCATTATGTCTTTTGTTATTACCATTTTATTAACTGCTAAGAAACACAAATTCTTCTCTATCTGTGTGCAAGTTGCGGCACTCGGGTCAGGCACTCAAGTGGCCGTCCATATACTGCTATGTGTATCGCGTGCCCAGGTAATAAATCATCAGTATCGAGATCTGTGTCTTTGCAACCTCACAACTGGTGACGCGAGGAGTGATGGTAAACAGTGGTTTAGGCTTTGCCATTAACGGACTCACTACAGCCGCACTTTGCGCTTACCTTCAAAAGCCTTTAAAGGAACTATACGACGACAAAATTTGGGCTTCTGAAAGCTCCTTCCTCAGAAATAAACCAAACAACTAACGGGGTAATTACTGCGTCCCTCCTCAGGTACATTCTGGTGCGTTCAAAAAGTATGGCCCTGCCATTTACAATTCACATCAACAGTATTCAGAAAGTCATTAACAGACCCACACGGACTATAGTTTTGCTTTCTGACGAACCCCAAATACCATTAACGGACTTAATACAGGGCTTAATTCATATTTTGGAGCAGTTAAAATGCCAGACACAGAACCCAAGTCAAACCAAGGACCCACAGATCCTCTGCATCCCCCTCTTGACTTTGAAACCGATACTCAAGGCAATAACTGCCGCCATTCTCATGGCCAAACACAGTATCATCGTTGCAGACACACTTCCAATGGAGAAACTGGTGAGTATTGCACTTACACTAAGCACGCAGCAGCCTGATAGAAGAGAAGGTCGACGAGGGGGAACAGACTCTCTATATAGAAAAGAGGCGGTGCTGCAGCAGCAGAGGACGTGGACGAATCCAGCCTGGTGTTATTTCCACCGATGATTTGGAAACAACACCAGAAACTGCAGAAGGCGGCTACCCATAACAGCAGTATCCGCAAATCCAACCAATGGGATTCTTCATCTACAATGCCAAGCATAAGGTCATTACACCGTCAAGGGAGGACCCCAACCACCTGCCAACCACCATGGCCACACTAGTAGCCACAAACAGAAGCCCCATCCGTTGCTAAGGAATCCAAACCTGCAGAATATCCATTCTGGGTCACAGTACGTCATGTTCCCGCAGCATGGCCTGCTGCTGGATGTCTGCCATAAACGCCTTCTAGACACCGGAACCTGCTGCTCCCCCCTCGTCTTCAAGCAGGAGCTACACCAGGTGCTGGGAACACAGGCTAAGCACAGCATCTACCACCACAGGCCCACTGACACATGCCAAGTTTGCCGCCTGCCGCCCAAGAAGCTCAAGGATGCTAAACAAGCACTTGAAATAGGCATTTAAGCCCATGGGCGTCCCTCCTCCACATGGTGAAGAAGCCAGACAGTTTCTGGAGAGCCTGACCATTATCCTTTGCCAACCATGCAGGACCTGACATAAGCCTTACACAGCGCCAAATTATCAACTACAATGGATCTACTTAAATCTTACTTTCAGGTGCCATTACATCCCGATGACGTTCCAAAGACAGCCATCATCTCACAGTTTGGAACATACTTTATCCTACTTTGGAACATACACCTTCTCCGACTTCACCTTCAGCCTCATGAACGCCGGGGCCACATTCCAATGATTGATGGACAAGCATCCTGAGGGACCTACCTTTCTGCGTCTGCTATGTGGATGATATCCTGATCTTCTCCAGGTCCCCCGAAGAGTATTTGGGACACGTCTAGGCCGTGGGAAAAGGCCTTCAGGAGAGCAAGTAGATTGTCAGATTTGACAAGTGTTCGGCGTGGAGAATATGGACTTCCTGGGACACGAGGTCTCCCCGACAGGTATCCACCCCATGGCCTCCAAGGTAGAGGCGGTAGACAAATTCCCTACACAGAAGATGATCAAGTAGTCCCTGGGCAGGAGTTCCTCAGCATGGTCAACTACTACCAACGATTCATGGCAGACATCGCCCGTATCATGTATCCCTCTGACCAAGGTGCTGAAGGGGAAACCAAAGATGTCAACATAGGAAAGGGCTGTAGCAGAGGGCGCTCAAACAGACGAAGGCAACCTTGCCAGAGCCACCACCCCTGCATACCAGGACCCCATAGCCTCCCTGAGACTTACCACCATTGCCAGCAACGTCACCTGTGGAGCCGTACTGGAGCAGATAGTGGACGCCCCCCACCAACACCATCGCCTTTTCCAGCGGCAAGTTGAAGCCACCCGAGACCCCCTACAGTGCATTTGACAGGGAACTGCTGGCAATTTACCAGGCTGTGCGACACTTCAAATACCTTTCAAATACCAGTGGACCATCAGCTAAGTCCCTGGGAAGAAGAACCGGGTAGCTGACACCGAGTCAAGGATTGAAATAAATTCGGTGCACCTGGGCATCGACTACGAGGACCTGGCAAAGGAACAAGCCCCAGACCCCAAAACACCAGCTTACTGCATGGCACTCACTGTACTGAAGTGGAGGGATGTGCCAGTAGGAGAGCAGGGATCGACACACCTCTGCGCATCATGAAGGAAGCAGGTATTCAACATCATCCACGGCCTCTCCCATTCATTGGGACGTACAACAACACCGCTGATAAACGAGAAGTTCGTGTGGCATGGGTTAAATAAGGACGGGAGGAGATGAGCAGAGAAGTGCACACTGTGCCAAACAAGTAGATCACCTGGCACACAGAATCAGGCATCAAAGACTTCCCCCAACCACGAAGCTAGTTTGGGCACATTTACGTAGACGTTGTAGGACCGCTGCCACAATTGGGGGGGGCACCAGATATCTCCTAACAGTCATAGACCGGTCTACACGATAACTAGAAGCAACCCCTAATGGCAGAAGCATCTACAAGTGCCTGCACGGGGGCCCTACTATCTAGTTGGATAAGCCAGACATCGATACAGACAGGGGCTCAGCATTCCTGTCAGTACTCTGGTTCTCCATGTTTATGTTAACTACTTGTTTAGTTGTTTGTGTACATACTGTTATCTGAAAACAACTTAACTACTCTACTGTAAATATCCATCTATTGTAACATTACTCGTATGACATTTTTATCTTTTGTTTACTTAAACTATAAAACTGTAAAAATACGTTAGTCAGTGTATATAGAAATTCTAAAGGAATAGGAATAAAGCACAGCAAGCAGTTTCTGGAGTTTTATATTTCTACCAAAGGAAATCAACACTCCATGGCATGCCTGATGGGGGACAACACTCCACAGCACAACGGCATACACCCCTATGGCCAACGGAATGGTGGAAAGGGCCCAACATTCATTAAAAGCAACACTGACGGCACAGTGTAATGACAAAAACTGGAAGGCGCAGTTACCCTGGGTTCAGCTGGGACTTCAAACAGCACTAAAGGCAAATGATGAAGAATCTCCTGCAGATAAATTCTACAGGAAAGCACTGGCACTTCCTAGGAAACTGTTCCCCACGGAGCCAGACGACAGAGGTACGCCCCTCAGAAAGAGAAATAGAAAAGGTTCACGCCCTGCCAGGAGATTTTCATGGACAGGACACACAACTACAGACCAGAAGGACTAGAAAACCTGCACAAACATCTTCCTGAGGGACGACGCCCGCCGCCAGATACCTCTTAACAGTCATGGACTGGTCTATGTGATGGCCGGAAGCAACCCCGATAGCAGAAGCATCTACACGTGCCTGCATGGAAGCCTTACTATCAACTTGGATAAGCCGTTTCAGTGTGCCGAACATCACTAGAGAGGCTCGGCATTCCTGTACCTTACTGACATCCATGGGCGGGAAAACTGGGTATCCATCAACAGATTAAAGCCAACCTTCCTCATGGATAACAAAACCTGGGAAGAGATTGGCAAAGTCGAGGTCATCCTAGGGGCCAGACAAAAGGCGACATCCCGGCAAGGCTGCTGGACAACACAACAGTTGAGCCACCCCCACAACCTAAAATACCAAGAACTCTGGGACGGCTCCTGATACCAACAAGATATCGTGATTAACTGTACAATTATTCACTGTTAATTATGCATCATTTAATTATTCATTTCTAACCATTAATAATTGTGTCTTGGGGGGAGGGGGAAATACTTTTAGACTTCTTTACCCACTAATCACGATCTTGTATCTCATCTACATTGTATTACTTACCCACTGATCACAATCTTGTATCTCTATCTAGGTAGGCAGCAAAATTAACTTGCATATGTTTGTGTATAGGATTTCCTGGCCTTTCTGCCAATATATAATTCATCAATGTACGTTTTTCAATCGGCTAATTCTCTGAATATAACTAAATATAAACATTGATAAACATTTTTCAAACAAAAAAATACTTTGATTACTGTATTTTGCTGTGGTTATACATTAATATTACAGTAATGTACTGTAATCAGTACAGTAAATAATTCTTTTATCATAAATATATTTATTCAATAAATAGATATAGTTTTATGCAGCAGCCATATCCGGAAAATAAAAAAGGAATTATTAGCTAATATATTTTTTCTTGAGAATATAATGAAGGGAGAAAATTGAAAATAGGAAAGAATTCATAAAGGTTCATGGCATTTTAGCGACATACAACTTAAACACAAACAAAAGATGACTATAATGAGCACGGAAGCCATTTCAAAGACCCTCCTTCTACTACTACTAATTAGGAGCTTTCGAGGATGTTTTTGCCTTTGCGATAGTCTTAACTTGCAGTATATACATGTGTATCATCTTCAATCAATTTAGGCTAGGCTGGATCAATGGTGAGTACCCGTACGATAGTTTAAGGATACTATTCGGTGTTTGAATTATAATTAAAATAGTCAGCCTATAAGAATTTATATAGGTAGGGGCTCCTTGGTGTTTTTAACAATTGAAATAGGCAGTCTGGCTCTTGCCTAAGTATTTTTTGAGGGGTGTGATAGCAGGTATTCGCTTAATGCAGGCAGTTGTAGTCCCTATCTCCAGGAATTACCAAGCTCCAACTGTATTTTGTATTTTTTATAGCTAACAAACCTGAGCTTTTACCATAATGATAAATATTTTAGTACCAGATGGATATTGGTTAAAACAATAGAAAAAAATTGGTAAATGCAAGGCATCTGTGGCATCTGGAATCCTATATGTAGCTGAGGTGGATGAGATAAATGGCCACGCTTGAACCTTTATAAGATATAGACCGTTTGTTAGTTATGAAAAATACAAATTAACTGAAAATTTGTCATTCGTTCATAAGTGTATAGTCTCACACCTGGAGGGAGATATAAGAATCCTGAACTGACTGGAGGTTCGGCACACCTGATCATTCTTCTAAGATGCAGATTCCAACACCAAGTCCACTGGGTTTGTTGGTCCACTGGGTTTAAATACAAAGTAACATGTCCAGATTCATTGCTTAAATGGAAGTCAGAGAGAACTAAGTCCAGATTCATTGCATAAATGGAAGTCAAAGAGCACTCTATCTGTTGAAGCAACAAACCATGTCAGCCACATGAAATGGGTTTATCACCACTCCTTACTCTCCTTGCTGGAGCAAGGAATTGAAGCTACTGGGAAGCAGATTTATATTCTGTATGGAACACAAAATGTGCTGTAACAGTATGCCTGCAATACTCGCCTGCATCAAGCCAGCTCCAATGTATGATGTATCTATTCTTCAAAATGCCTGTAGATATTGAAGAAAAAAAAAATAAACTAGTCATCCAACTCATTCCCTCCTCCACGCTATCATCTTACGCCGGATCCACCAGTCACAGGATTTGCTACACATGTTGATCAGCCACCACTGGACCCAAGGAAAAGTGTCCAAGAAGTGGTCTGATGTAGCCAGGAATCAACATTCAAAATTCAATGAACAAACAAGTTCTTAAATGCCTGGGAGGAACTTATTCCTTTGATGTCATGTACTTCTGCATGCACAGTATTGGTGGCAGAACTTGACAATAAGGAGTAGGCTTGCCTAACCACCTCACGTAGCAAATCAAAAAGGTATTCTTGAACACCCTGACCTGACTTGTGACACCCAAAAGTCTAGAACACCAGGGTGGGTGAAGACTTTTTTTTTTTTTTTTATATAACAACACAGTGCTCTGATGGAGGAAAGCAATAGCTCATGAAGGTTGCTGGTAACAGACTCCATTATGGAAGGAACAGGTAATGAAGAAAATCTGTCATCGGATACCAAAGGGATTTTGGGTCTTAGCCTTGAAT
>NC_087200.1:193852505-193878051 GCF_015104395.2 Macrobrachium nipponense | reverse complement strand
TCTTAGCCTTGAATCCCAAGTCAAATTTGAAAGCTACTGAACCCAACACCTTGTGTTTATGTCTAATCCTGACCATGGAGCTCTCCAACTCTTTCCAAGGCAGCAAAGCCCAAAAAGAAAACTGTTTTCAAGTCAGTTCTCTGTAAAATGATTGACACGGGCTTGAATGCAGCTTAAGTAAGACTACGCAGCACCAGAGTAAGGTCCCATGTAGGAGGTTTGAGTTCCCTAGGTGTACAAAATTGCTTAGGATGAAGTGATGTCCATGTCTTTCAGACGAAGAATTATTCATGAGGCAGCCCTGTAGGCCTTGACAGCAGAAACAGAAAGAACATTCTCTGTTTTGAGAAAGATTAGGATCATTATCTACTAAACAGAAACTCTGAGTGGAGAGAAATCCCATCGATAACATCAACCCAAGCATACGGCTCATTTGCCCTTATAAATGGCTGAAAAAGATCTTCTGAGGCAGCCGGACATTGAGTCTCTACTCTCCGAGAAAGTTTTCTCGCTCAAAAGAGATACTGGACAGACTTCAAGACATGAGGCGATAAAATCCTATCGATTAGTGGTACCTCTCCACATGAGGATGGCAGAGAAGGTTGTAATGTGGAATGTGTGAAAGTGGATTCTCTCTTGGCACTGCAGAGAGAAGAGATCAGGGAGAATGGAGGAAAGGCGTAAACTTCCAGGTTGTCCGAAGTAAGCAGATGGGAGTCGTTCACCAGATGGGGCGAACGGACCGGGGACAATTGAAGAGTAGACATCAAGCCTCTTGTTGAACTATGTAGTGAAGAGGTCTAACACGGGTCTTCCCCAAGCAGACAGAGGAGAAGATAAGATAACCTCACAGGATGTCTCATGATAAGATGCTGTATGCAGATACGTGCAGAGTACCCTACTATCATTTTGTGCACTTTCAAAGAAACTCACACTTTAAACAGAGATGTTCTTGCACTGCCAAAGAAATGTGCACTGTCAATATTGATGTTCAACAAGGAGAACCCCAATGATGACATCAGTTCAGTATGATGTTAAATCTTTTTTCTTCATAGAAAATGTAAAGTAGTCACAACAATACACTAGTTTTTACATGAAAATGCTATGTACTGCAGACATACACATACATACCCTAATTTTCCTGTCATCCTACATATTTTAGATATGATCTACCTACTACAATGTATCATCCTAATACACTTTAGGTACGTCATATTTAAAAAAATAATCTTATTAAAAAAACTAAATAAAATGAACACATGCACAGAATTTCACTGTTAGTATACATATGTGCAACAGTACAGTGTGTATACCGTAGTGGCAAGTCAGTAACTCAGTTCACAGATCTCTCTCATTTGTGCCTGTACAGTACTAGCTTTACTTCTAAGGCTTCTGGCAGAGAGCCTAAGCACCAGAGGAAGTTACAATTAATGACCAATGAGGAGAAAGTAGACATGACTGTTATGACTAGACAGGGCTAAAGTCTTGGAGAAGTAGCAGCTCATTACAGCATGACATTGAGGTAGCAGCCAATTACGAGTGACATTAAGGTCTGCTGCCTGCATCGAGAACAAGTATGAACAAGATAAAATACTTGGGGAGGCCATTCTTGGAGAAGCACTTGCTGCTTTCTTTATTATCCCACCAACGGACAAGGGCTTTTAACAATTTCATGTGTATGTAAATTTAGCAGTTTTCAATGAATACTATTGAGTTCATGAAGCTCTACTGTACCATGTTCATGAACATGTTCAATTAATGGTTATTTCAGCAGGGTTAGGGTTGTAGAGATTCTTCTGTATTTAGCGGCCTTTTCTGTGCTACTTCAACAGGCTAGTAGAGCACCTATGGAGGTCATTATCAAATATAGTCAAGATTGGTGTATATTTCTATTATAGTTTTTACAGGCATACTATGATACCATAATTATTATAGTCTGTGTCTCTCTCTCAGAGAGTTTTCATCTGGAGCTGCCAGACATCCTCGGTTCTCTCTCCTGTAGTGAGCTTTCATCTGGAGCTGCCAGACATCCCCTAGGCTAGGAAGCCAAGGGTGGACTACTACTGGTGTGGCGTCCTTCCTCCTCATATCCGGGGGCATCAGCAGGGGGTCTGCCCCATGCCAATCTCCTATTGGGTGATGGCAGCAAGTCAAGTTTTCATTGATTGCTTGGGACAGGCCTCAAGCTACTTCTGCCGCACTGATGGTTGTGTAGCTGCAATCTCCGAGATCTGAGCTGTACAGTGACATTGCTGGATATTATGTCATGCTGTGTGATGTCATGGCTGGCTTGATTTTCATTGTCTGCAGGAGTATCTCGTTCTGGCGCATTATCTTCTGTAGAGTTACTGCAATTGGTGGTGTCACTGTTGGGTGCAGGTCTTCTCATACTCGTAGGAAGAGATATTCTTATGTCCTATTCAGTGCTGGTTTTATTTGCTGGATGAGAAGTTACCTGCTCGACAGGCGCCAAAGCTTCCCGATGATCTTCATATTCTGGGTGATCACATCCCATGAAATAGCCTCTTGGTGTATGGTGCAGGCGTGGTTTTTGATAGGTCCCTCCTGGGCATGGAGGGAGACCCTCTTAGACAGGCGCACGATGGTGATTTATGGGGCCAGAACTCTCTTACTGGCACCTTATGGTAAAGATAACTGGAACTCTACGCGTTATGATGTCATAAATTGCAGATTGTAACGGCATTAAACAAGCACCATAAAACTGGATCGCCAATAAACGAGTCTGCCGACAACCGGGAACTGCCTGCATACAGTCACCTCAAATTTGAGGAGGTAGTAACATTTAGCCCTCTTAATGTAGTATACTACCTTCCTTATGTTTAAGGATATAATTTATAAATTTATGGCCTATTAAATTCTCTTTGGTTTTCTTTTTAGCTCTCCTATGCAGGTCACCTGTGGATTAAAAAAAAAAAAAAAAAAAAAAAAAAAAAAATTTGTTTAATTACCTATTAAAAACCAGAAGTATTCAAGTATCTACTAATACGGGTTGTGGTTAAGCCCAAGCCTTGAAACATCATTTAAGCTAAAAAGAACTTCAAGATGAGGGGTGGCTGGCGACAAAAAATTTCTTACCCAGAAGTTATTCTGTAACCTAAAAACTGAACTACTTAACACCATCATCAGTCCAGTCAATCATCTGATGAAATATGTCAACTTTTGTATGATAACTCTCATGCAACCACTGACATTATGAATGCAGATCATATGCTAATAGCCACCAAGAAAACCCAGCTGTCCATGTTCCTACTGATCTCAGAAACTGGTCAGGAAATGGGTCAGTAGTATGGGAAATATCAAACCTTGCACCACTTAGCACCCCACTTTATGACAGTTTACTTTAAAATTGCCATGTACTCTTCATCCATTCAAACAAAGGTAAAGGAACTCTTATTGTATAAACCAAACCATGCAAGAACTTTCACAGAGAGAAAGCAACTTACTTTTCCATTCTGTTGCTGTGTAACTCGCTGATTATGAGAAAATTTACTTCATTGAACTTTTGGTGCCACGTGGTCTTTGTAATGAATTCACTGCTCAAGTCCCTTTGAAGTCCTGAGACAGCCTGAAATCAAAATGTAAGAAGTGTGACTTATCTGTAAACAATATAGAATATGAGAGAACTAAAATCCAGCTTTACATACCAGATGGCAAGCAATCTTCAAGATGGCTTTTACCGTGTACCTTTGAGCAAACACACAACCATTAACCTATAAGAACCAGAGGAATCTCCATTAATGTTCTGCCAGAAAATAACTACGAAGTATTGTACTATATACAGGCGGTCCCCGGGTTACGACGGGAGTTCCGTTCTTGAGACGCATCGTAAGCCGAAAATCGTTGTAAGCCGGAACATCGTCAAAAATCCTAAGAAAACCTTACTTTTAATGCTTTGGGTGCATTGAAAACTATGTAAACTGCATTCTTATGGCATTTTTCATAAAAAAAAACCTTCAAATATTGATTATTTTGCATTTTTGGTATCATATTTCATCTCCCAGATGAGCGTTGTAGGCGTCATAACCCTGGAACACACGTCGTAACCCTGGAACGTCTATTGACAAGCATCGTAACCTCAGAACGTCTTAAGCCGACACCGTCGTAACTCGGGGACTGGCCTGCTGTAATCTATATTAATATATATTATATATATTATATATATATATCATATATATATATATAATATATATATATATATATATATTATTTATATATATAGGCGGCCCGCGGTTAACGGCGCAATCACTCAACGGCGAATCGGTTTTACGGCGGTTGTCAAAAATATTCATTAAAAAAATAAGGCATTTTAAAGGTATCTTTACGGCACAAATTTCAGTTAACAGCGCCGCTAGCGCCGTTGTCTAACGAGTTCATACATATGTAGAAATGCCGTTCAGACCATAAAGGTTATGCAAATTATATTAACAAATTTTATGGAGAGTTATTACGTAGGTATTAGGGTAAAATATTATGCCTCTGACGCTGCTCTATGCCGAAAATATCGAGTTACATAAGTGCAAATTTAGCTATGGATGTGTCGATTCATAAATGTTCATGCTTTTGTTTAAAATGTGTATGAAAATGTATTACGTGAAAGGCATTATTATTTCTGTACAGAAATATGATACAAAGCAGCTTTTGAAACTGCCCCTTCGTTATCAAATACGATGGTTTTTTTCATGTTCTATACAACGGCAGCTTTTGAAACTGCCCTTCACGTTATCAAATAACGATGTTTTGCATGTTCTTTCTTGTAAGCCGCCGGCCTGCCGCTCTACCGAAAATATCGATTTAAAAAAAGTGCAAATTAGCGATCGATGTGTCGATTTTATAAATGTTTATGCTTCTAAGTTTAAAATGTATATGAAAATGTACTACAAATAGGGTATTTTTATTTCTGTGCAGAAATATGATAAAAAGGCAGCTTTTGAAACTCCCCTTCAAGTTATCGACTACGATGTGTCGATTCATAAGTGTTCATGCTTTTGTTTAAAATGTGTATGAAAATGTATTACGAGAAAGGCATTTTTTGTTATTTCTGTACCGAAATATGATACAAAGGCAGCTTTTGAAATTGCCCTTCACGTTATCAAAACATACGATGTTTTTTTTCATGTTCTTTCTTGTAAGCCGCCACCTGCCGCTCTTCCGAAAATGTAGATTTAAAAAAGTGCAAATTAGCCATCGATGTGTCCGATTTTATAAATGTTTATGCTTTTATGTTTAAAATGTGTATGAAAATGTACTACGAATAGGGTATTTTTATTTCTGTGCAGAAATATGATAAAAAGGTAGCTTTTGAAACTCCCCTTCAACTTATCGACTACGATGTTTTTTTCAAGTTCGTTCTTGTATGCCGCCGTCTGCCGCTCTTCCGAAAATATCGAGGTAAAAAAAAAAAAAAAAAAAAAAGTGCAAATTTAGCGATCGATGTGTCGATTTTTCAAATGTTTATGCTTTTATGTTTAAAATGTGTATGAAAACATATTGCGTAAAGGTATTTTCATTTTTGTACAGAAATAAGATACAAATTAATGGCAGCCTTTGTAACTAGGCTCCACGTTGTAAGGGGATGGTTTTTCATGTTCGTTCTTGTCCGCCAGTTCCGAAAAATGCATTGTGTTATTTTATTAATTACGCATCTTTTCCATAAATCCTTTAAAAAGTTATACATTATTTCACTGTATCCAAGAATATTGTATGTATTCTCATATTATTGTATTTTAAAATACTACGGCAAACTTAAGCCAGTATTCCGCGGAGCGGCCAATGTTGTGGTTTGAAATCAGCTGATGAATACGAGTCTGTTTCACAATAACGCAATTCTGAGCGAATGCTCTTGCTTCTAGTTAGCATAAACGAATATCTATATCAATCTTGACTTATATGAGACAAAGTTATTTTTCCATATACAGCGTGTTTTTTAGGTGGAAATATTTTTTGAATATGTCTCGTTGTGAATGTGAACTACTATTTTTTTTCGTTAACAGATTACGTTGGCGGCATGTTTATTGCGTAAAAAATTACGTGATTCCGTTCGCAATACGTAATCCTTTATATCATCGTAATACGAACTTTACGCTATTTATCTTATATCGGCGTGAAACCAACAGTAAAATGTGTTCTTTCAAGCACAGTAGTTTTGATTAAAATGATTTTATCCCAATTTTATCTACAGTTGTGTGTGATGGCAGACGTTTACTGCAGTTTTATCCTTGTTGCCGATGTACGATAATAGTCATTAGCAGCTTGAACAGTTTTCTCAGCTTCAGTTATAACTAGGTTTAAATTTAACGGTATATTTCCCGATTGATCTTTAATCTATATTGATCTCTGATCTATAGCGAATAAAGTTATTACATTAAGATATCTCAGTTCTATTCTATACATAACGCCATTTATAACAAATACGGTAATGTTGCACTGTAGTACGATGATCGAAATACAAGCCAAACAGATGTTATCCAGTTCGGTTGTACTTAGGAAAAAAAAAAAAAAAAAGTAGTTTCTCGTTCGGTTGTTCATGGCTGTACACGTTCACGCAACGAGTATAACGTTAACACCATACTTTCTCATCATTCTCTTTTGCTGTTATTGAACTTATGTAACTAGAAGATGGATAAAGTTAGACCATTGTAAATTGATCTCTCATAAAATCGAACAATCGTAGGACTAATGATCGTAACCTGAACACTACAGCTACCTGTACACTGTATAAACTTTATTATATCTTTACATACTTTAGACACCCACATGTACTGTACAGTAATTTCTATAGTACTATACTGCATAAATATAATTTTACTTATTGCGCCGTTGTGGGATTACAGCGCATCCCACAGCGCCTTTTACTGGTCTAGAGTTTCGAAAGAAGGTGTGCGGCGGCCGTAGGCTTTAAAATCGCTCAGCGTCGAAAATCGCTTGGCATCGGTGGCCAGGAACGGAACCCCTGCCGCTAACCGAGGGCCGCCTGTATATATATATATATATATATATATATATATATATATATATATATATATATATATATATATATGAAGTACATATAGTTTGGAATAAAATACCTTCTGTGCTTAATTTCCAAGGAATAGCAACCGTCTTTAAAAGACACAGCAATCTGCTGAAAGCAGTTCATACTGTAAAGATCACTTACTGATGACACCAATACAGTTAGAAGGGTTAACTCTGTTGATTAGCTGAAGGATGAACAGGAATGAGGAAAAGCTCTGACAACGTCATCATAAAGTGGAATACAGGAGTAGTAAGACGGTAGTGTAAAAAATAACACATTTTCTAAGACAATTTGTATTTTTCATAGTGACAAACCTGAGGTCTTAACAATAAGATAATTTCTAGTGCCCAACTAGATCCGGTTGAAAAACAGATGAAAGCAAGGAATCTTGTGATATCTGGCAACGCATGCGTAAATCAGGTGAAAGATGGTCGAAGACCATCCACCTACGGTCATGCATCAGTCTTTCCCAACTCAGGATGTCTTGACAAACAGAGGGGTGGCTAGAGGCGGGCAGTATAATGTTAAGACCTCAGGTTTGTAGCTATGAAAAATACAAATTGTCTTGGAAATTTTGTCATTTGTTCATACACAAACAAACCTTCGGTCTTAACAATTGGATACTCATACTTGGAGGGAGGTACAAGACATCCTAGACCGGCTGGGGGCCTACCCACCAGTCCAGCTTCAGAAGAAATAACCCCTGGAGAGGGACTGAAGCCCATTGAGAAGCTAGATAAAATGTCTAACCACTCAGACCCTGAGTGATGTACAATGATATATGGGAGAACCATTGTATAGGGAACCAAAGAGAAACTTTGACTGTCTAATAGCAAACCAACAACCCTGGGTTTGTACTACTCTCAACTACTCCTTGCCTAGGAGTGGAGCATATGCTACCAAATAGAGGGTTTGACATTTTCATATCAAGTGACCACACTATCAGTATGACTACCTTACTCACAGTATCAGACTAGTCCAGCAAATGACGTGTCTATTCCTTAACCTGCCCGAAGGAAGACGGAAAGGTACAAGAGAAAGGAGACCAGCCAACTCACTCATTCTCTCATCCACACAATCATCTTAGGTAAGATACAAAAGTTCCCCGTTAGGGGCAACTATGAGTACACAACCTGTTGGGCAGCCACCACAGTACACCAGGAAAACGTGTCCGCAGATCTGTGGGCAACATCCTTAAAGGTAGAAAGGCGAACTTGGACTGGCGAAACCAAGTACCAGCACTTAGCACTATGTACAGCCAAATTCTTTTTGAAAGCCAGAGGGGGACCAATACCCATGTCGTCATGCGCTCTAGCCTGCACAGACGTGGTTGTGGAATCATCAAGAGACGAGTATGCCTGTCTGATGGCTTCCGGTATCCAAAAAGATAGTATTCCTAGACACCTCTTTCTTGTATGGCCTGTGCTAACAAAAAGTCTGCAGCAGCCTGGTCTGAGGTGCCTAGTCTATTCAAGATAGCAACGCAGGGCCTGGACAGGGCACAAAAAAGCTCTTGAGCATCACCACCACCAAGTCATTCAGTGATGGAATGGAAAACGAAGTGAATCTGTCATCGTGCACTGAGGGAATTTTGGGTCTTGGCCACGAATTCTGCGACAAATTCGAAGGACAACCACCCCCAAACCACTGGTGTGCTTCATCTCATAGCTCAGATCGTGGAGCTCTCCTACCCTCTTGGAAGATGCCAAGGCCAGAAGGAAAACCGCCTTAAGCATCAAGTTCCTGTCAGATGAGCGACGCAAGGGCTCATATAGACTCTTAGTGAAGCTTCTCAGAACCAAGGAAACATCCCACGTCTGAGGCTTGAGCTCTCTAGGACCCTAACTAGCAAGGAAAGTTCCCAGGAAGAGGAGATGATGATACCTTTAAGCATAACACCAAACTCAGGCCTGCCCTGTAGCCTCTAATGGCAGAAATGGACAAACGTTTCTCGTCTCTGAGGAAGGTTAAGTCTGCTATTTGCTGAATAGAGGTTGCGAGTGTAGAAACACCCTGTCACGACACCAATCACAGTGGGTCACTTATTTGCCTTGGTAAACCGCGGAGGTCGACTTTCTGAGACTGCTGGACATATGCCCAGCTGTTCTCTGAGAAAAGCCTCCCGCTCGGAGAAACTTCATAGCCTCCATTGTGAAAAGACAGGGATTCTACTGACTGGTGAAACATTTCCGTATGAGGCTGACACAGGAGATGTCGCCAAGGCGGAAATCTCCCTCGGAACCCTGACAATAACTACAGCAGATCGAACCACTTGTCTGAGGCCACAGAGGGGCTACCAAAATCACCCCCCAACCCTGTGAACTCATTAGCCTGGTCAGAACTGGACAGATCAAACCAAATGGAGGGAAGGCATACACCTCCAGGTTGTCCCAGGGATATTGGAATGCGTCCTCTGCCAATGCTAAAGGATCTGCGACCATTGAACAGAATATCTCCACCTGATGAAGAGTCGGAAAAAGGCCCGACATGGGTCTACCCAAAACCAGGAAAAGCTTGTCTTCTACCACTTGATGGAGCGACCACTCTGTGCTTAGGATCTGATGCTGACAACCGAGTTTGTCTGCAACCACACTCAGTTTGCCTAGGATATACCTGGCAGAAAGCTCTGCCTAACTGCTGACTACTCACTGGTGAACCTCAATGGTCAAGGTGTGAAGTTGACGAGAAACCAGGCCTTCAGTTTGTTCACATAGGCTACCACCATGGCGTAGTCCGACATGAGAACGACAGAATGACATTCTACCTTCTCCCCCAAAACCCAGAAAGGCTGCCTTCAACTCCAAGACGTTGATATGTTGCTGCTTGTCCTCCAAATGACTGAAGCGATGAAGTCGCCTAAGTAATGTCACCCTACCTGTGAGGGAGGCATCTGAGAACAGAAGGAAGTCCAGTGGCAGAGAACGTAGAGGGACATCCTTCGAAAGATTCTGGTCATCCAACCACCACTTCCAGAGACAGAGGATCCATTAACAGGTGAGTCCCCCGATAAAGACCAGAATTCTCCCAGTCTCCATTGCAGAGACCGGAAAAGATGCTCTTGATGGACCAGCTTCTCCAGGGATGACAACACTCCCAGAAGAACCTGCCACTGATGAGCTGACTGATGTGGTTCCAACAGGAAGTTGCGTGCCACCAAACGCACCTTCTCCAATCTCTGATCCAATGGGAAAACTTTGGCACTGTCGTATAGATGACCATGACCAGGTAGAGAATCCTTTGACTGGGTATGAGGTTCGACTTTTCCTGTTTGACTACGATGCCAAGTTCCAGCCAGGACCGAAGTAGACAATCCCTGTCCTGCAGCAGCTTCTCCCTGGAAACTGCCAAGACCAAGTAATCGTTGAGGTACCTCAGCGAACAGATCCTCTGATCATGGGCCCAACTTGACATGAGAGAAGATCCTTGTGAACACTTCAAGGGCTGTTGTCAGCCTGAAGCATAGGACTTTGAACTTGAAGACCTCATCCCCATGAGAGAAGTGAAGGAACTTCCTGGACGTCGGATGAACAGGGATTTGGAAGTATGCGTCCCGTAAGTCTATCAACAGCATGAAGTCGTCTTCCCTCACAGCTGCCAACACCAATCGCGGGGTCTCCATCTTGAACCGCGCCTATTGATGAATGAAGTGATTCAAGTTGGAGAAGTCGATCACAGGTATCCATCCTCCAGATGCATTGAGCACCAAGATGTGACTGTAAAACCCCGGAGACGGATGCACCACTTCCTCTATAGCAACCTTGTCCAGCATCTTCTACAACTCCTCTCGAAGAGACAAGAACTTCAGAGAATCTGGAGGATATGCCTTCGTGAGCTGCGGTTTGTCTGACAAGGGGAGGGAAATCTCACTTCTCCACCCCATAACTCTGCCACTTGGCCCAATGGCCCGATAGGCAACCCCCTCCATGGCACAGGAGAGGGAGAGGCACCTAACCTACCAAGAGCTCCATTTACCTCTGCCCCTTAGGCCACTTCTTGACCTAAAGGAACGAGAGCGAAAGGGATGTTGATCCTCTTGACCAAGGGCAAGTCGAACGGGAAGGCCCTGCCGAACTCGAATTCCTCGACGGCCTACCAGGCAACGATCTCCTTGACTACTGCTGGACAGGGGGAGGAGGAGGAGCTGGATCTCTCTGAGGACGAGACTCAGACTTGGACACGGCCTGGTGCACCAGTCTGTCTGTGGTATCAGCCCGACGCTGGCCTATCGCATTCTAATCAGCAGAAGGTTAGCCCATAAATTAACATTGAGGTGTGCCATATACAAAAACACCTTGCCTCCGGACTGCAACAGATTGGCAAGACAGGATGCAGTCACCAACCCTTCTGGGGACCTGTCAGAAGCTATCTTGGCAATGACCACAGACCAGAGGTCCAGCCAAGAAACTGTGAGCAACATGGAGGCTGCCGTAGATTCCAATGCTGAGGCATCCTGCAGAGACAAAGACAGAGCAACCAACCTCACCTGTTCCAAAGTCAATTCCTGCTTTAGGTGATGACGTCTGGGTTAAGATGGCGCGACATCAAAAAGAGTAGAGTTCGTAGCACAGTACTTCCTAGCCCTGTGAAAGGCGGTAGTAGCAGCATGGTGGAGGCCCTAGAGTGAAGCGAACCGTCCCGGTCCGAAACAGAGGTGTTAACTCTATACAAGATTAACTAGACGTGCCCCCATTAAGGCGAGCTGGAGAGATGATTTGGGATCCTGCACAGCTCCCACCAAGGCTTCCAAACAAGGAGGGCAGACAACCAAGCTTGAGTCCTACTTTCCAAATTGTTGAATCCACGAATGAGATCAACAACTTCCGAAAAGGAAGACAAAAACTCGTGTCTCTCCCCCTCCTCCTGCTCTGGCAAAGGAGACCGACAATGAGAAGGATGTGTAGGCTCCTCTAAGGTACCTTCTTCATTAAAATTAATGGCAGGATCAGCAGCCAAAGAGCCCAAAACACCAACTAACCTTTCTGGGCTGGGTCCATGCGTCGCCTCCCAACGCGAACCCACTATAACACTGGAAACATCACTACATTCTCCTCCAACATATGATTAATTAACAGATCCATGAATGGTCACGGGCGTGGCCGACTTACGAACGTGAGTAGGAGAGGAATCCCAAACACTCAAGATCGAAGGAGAATCCTCAAGAATCAAACTCTTATCAGCATCAGTGAGAGGGGCAGGCAAACACTCATGCTGCAGCAACTTTGCGCTCATCACCAACCTATTGACAGGCGCCTTGAGATCCTTACGGCGACGAATAGGCCCTGGAGAAGGAGCACTTGCATTACGTGCATGGACAGGGGAGGTTGCAACACGCTCGCGATGTGCATGGATGGGGGAGGTTGCAACACACGCAAGGCGTGCACAGACGGGGGAAATTGCAACATGCCTGCGATTTGATGCTGAGGACGAAGGGAAGATACACCAACACTCCCTGTAACGCCAACACTTTCGAAACCACATCCGCATAGTTCCTCCCTTATAGGCAAAGAAAGAGCAAAGCCCTTGGCCTTTCAACGCTTGATACGCCAATGTGGCGTAGAGGGGGAAGGGGGGGAGACAGTACTGGTTCCTTAAGCGATCTCTTCACAGGAGGCAGGGACAAAGCAATGCATTTCTTCCATTTTCCCAACCAACAAGGGAGCCAACTTAACATCCAAAACAGTGTCCAACCCCTTAACCACTGCCTGGCATATAACCTCAGACTGATCTGCAAGAGAAGGCTCCGATGACATGGAAGCGAAATGGGGAATGAACCGGGTAAAGGCCAAGAGAGGTAGACACAACTCTCCCCAAGGCGGACTGATGCATGACTGTAGGTAGGTGGTCTTTGACCATCCTTCACCCGATCTACGCATGCGTTGCCAGATATCCCAAGATTCCTTGCTTTCATCTGTTTTTTAACCGGATCCAGCTGGGCGCTAGAAATTATCCTATTTTTAAGACCGAAGGTTTGTTCGCGTATGAACAAACCACTACCTTTTGGGGTACCTTATGCCTGGAAAGTTTCAGAATGCGGTCATAATTGAGGTTATCTAGGGACACAGCATGTAACTCTTTTTCATATTACAGAGAACTTTTACATAAATCGTTGAACTGGATATCTACAGATACTTTGTCAATGTGCACATAACCATTCCTTATCAGTCATTTGGTCTCAACTGCCAACCTTTTATGTACAACTACACCTGTACAAACTGTACCTTGTAGTGTAGTTACCTTCTCCTTGTATACTTACCCTTAACTCACTGGAAAATCAAGGCACCTCTTGCTCTGTTCCACAGACGTGTCCTCCTAACATATGTTGCTTGGCTCCATTCATAAAATGTTTCCCTGGTGTGAAAAGTGACACTATTGTGACACCCTATGATACTGTGGCATTTCTTTAGTGATATACTTGATGGTCTCAGCGAAGTCATTTTTAGAAATTGTAATAAAAGCAATCATTTTCATTCAATTCATTTTGCTCTACATTTGTGAAACAAAAATGGCATCCCAATAAGCTGATGGTATATATATATTAGTTCGATTCTCGGGCATTCCATTGAGGTGTGAGAGAAGTGTATTACTGGTGACAGAAGTTCACTCTCGACGTGGTTCCATGCAATGTAAAAACACCAATCAAGCAAGTGTGTGTGTGTGTGTGTCATATATATATATATATATATATATATTATATATATATATATATATATTATATTATTATATATATATATATATATATATATATATATATATAATATATATATATATATATATATATATATATATATACTATATATATATATATATATATATCATATATGTATATATATACATATATATATTAATTTATATATATATAATATATTATATTTAATATTAATTAGTTATATATATAATTAATAATTATAATATATAAAATATATAGTGGTACCTCGAGATACGAAAGGCTCAACTTACGAAAAACTCGATACAAAAGCAAATACGAAAAATTTTTACCGCTCAACATATAAAAACTGCTCAAGATACGAAAGGTTGTTGCTGTAAAGTCCGAGGTTCGCCCGGACCACCGATAATTTTGAAACTGGCGCACTGCCAACTCGGACGACTCGCCACCATCCTCCTGCTCTCCCTTTGGTTCCTGATGCTAGTCACCGCCATGAGATCCTTCTCTCCTATTGGTTAGCCTCCCTCCCATTATGCATCTACGTAGCGGCGTGCTTCTTCGGCCACTACACGGCATCATCTGTATCGTATGCACGCGGTTTCCATTCGTTCTAACGATTTCGTTTTTTAACGTAAATTCCTTAGCGATTTCGTTGTAGTATACTTTATCATATTGTGTGAGAACTTTACTACATACGTATACGTACTACATAACATAATTATGTACAGTATATACGTAGTCATGAGTCCCAAGAAACTTGAAATTCATGGAAAGAAGAGTATGCTCTCTTTGGAAACGAAGGAGATTATCATGAAGTATGAAGCTGGTATGCGATTGAGTGTGATCGGCAAGGAATACGGCCAAAATCCGTCGACAATAGGCACCATCCTCAAGCAGAAGGATGCCATCAAAGCAGCTACACCTTCCAAGGGCGTCACTATTTTGTCCAGCAAGAGGACCCACATACACGATGAAACGAAAAGGCTTCTTCTTGTCTAGATAAAAAGACAAAGAAATTGTTGGCGATTTGGCACAAGGCCAGCGCTATTTTTGGAGATTTGATTGCCCAGGCTGAAGACGACAGAGGAGAAGGGACGTCAACGCCAATCCCAGACTTCAAGGCTTCGCATGGTTGGTTCAAGAAATTCCGTAAACGGACTGGCATCCATTCGGTGGTGTGGCATGGGGAGGCTGCCAGCTCGGACACGAAAGCGGCCAAAGCCTTTAAAAAGACGTTCGACGAGCTGATGATCAAGGAAGGCTACAGTTCTCAGCAAGTTTTCAACTGTGATGAGACTGGCCTTTTTTTGGAAAAAAATGCCTCGTCGGGCGTACATCACAGAGGAAGAGAAGAAGCTACCCAGCCATAACCCCATGAAAGACAGGCTTACGTTCGCACTTTGTTCGAATGCCAGTGGGGATTGCAAGGTGAAGCCCAACTTGTCTATCATTCCGAGACTCCTCGAACCTTCAAGGCCCACAAAATGCTTAAGGAGAAGCTTCCAGTGATGTGGAGGGCTAATGCGAAAGCCTGGGTAACCCGACAGTGAAGAAATTCTTGGAAGAGAAGCGCCTCCTTCTGAAATGCCTGCTGGTGTTGGACAATGCCTCTGCTCACCCTCCTGGCCTTGAGGAAGATACCCTAGCGGAGTATTCCTTCATCAAGGTTTTTTATCTTCTGCCTAACACCACCCCTCTCCTCCAGCCCATGGACCAGCAAGTGATATTGAACTTAAAGATGATGTATACGAAACATCTTTTCAAGAGATGTTTCGACATCACCGATACCACAAACCTCACCTTGCGTGATTTTTGGAGGAGCAGGATTTCGATATCGTAATATGCACCCGACTCATCGACCAAGCTTGGCAGGAGTTTTCGAGGCGAACCTTGAATTCCTCGTGGAGGAAACTCTGGCCTGATGTCGTATCTGCCCAAGACTTCGAGGGATCCGATGTGGGCGAAGCTGGTGCTGCAGATTCAGAAAGAGTTGACGAGTATGAAACTGTTTTGCAACCAGATCTTGAAGAGATCGTTGCACTCAGCAAGTCCATGGGGCTGATCGTTGGTGCGGACAACATCAATGACCTTCTCGAGGAGCACCAAGAGGAGCTTACGATGGATGACCTGAAGGAGTTAGAGGCCATGCAACATAACATCGTTCAAGAGGAGTTCTCTGGCAGCGGCGAGGAGGAGGAAGAGGACTCTATGACAACGGCAGAAATTAAGGATGCTCTTAGCTGCTTTTCATAAGGTGCAATCATTCGTAGAAAAGCTGCTGCTTTTCATAAGGTGCAATCATTCGTAGAAAAGACACCCTGAAAAGGGTTACACAGGTCATATGCTTGCACAGTTAGATGACGTTTGCCCGAGTCGTTACAGGAACATTGTTAAAAGTAGGCAGAAGCAATCTTCCTTGGATGGATAGTTTTTTAAAAGAGGCCTTTAGTAGGAGTAGTAAGCAAAAAGGAAGAACCAAGTGATACTGCTAACAAAAAGAAATTTGAAAAGTGGTGAAGAAGTTGAAATTTTGTATAAAAAAAAAAAATTAAAGTATAAAAAATTAAAAAAGAAAATGTAAAAATCAAGAAAAAAAAATATATTTTAGTTTTTTGTAAAGTTAAGTGTTACAGTTTTGTTAATGTGTTTCGTAAAGTTAAGTGTATGTACGTATCTGCCGTTTGTCCTCCTCCTCTGTCGCCACTTTCGGAGATAGCCTCACTCGAAAGGTAAGCTTCCACATTTTACTACATACATACGTATGTACGTACAGTATTTCTTGTATACCATGCACACTAATACACTTTATTTACAGGTATATTAGCAGTGCGTATTAAGTTAGGTACTGAATGGTCCAAATTGCTTTAATATTTCATTGTTTATAGGTCAATTTAGCTTTATTATGAAATTTACTGGAGTGTTTTTGGAGGGCTTGGAACGGATTAGCCATTTTACATGTAAAATGCGGTCCAAGATACGAAAAGCTCATGATACAAAGGCCACCTCGGAACAGATTAATTTGGTATCTCAAGGTACCACTGTGTGTGTGTGTGTGTGTGTGTGTGTGTGTGTGTATACACATGTATGATATATATATATAATATATATATAATATATATATATGTATATATATATATATATATATATATATAGATATATATATATATATATATATATATTATATTATAAAACCACCACCACCACCACCACTCTTATAATGCAGTCAGTGGCGGTATATATATGAACACTGTCAAGAAGAAACACAGCAACCACTCCTTCACTACCTGCTGGAATGCAGAGAAACAGCACAGCTAAGAGGTGCAGCACAAAATGCAGTACCTGCACAAGATGCTGAGCATGCAGCTGCCACAGTCACAAAGACAATCATTGAAAACTTAGAAGAGCATGCCCAGGTGCTCTACAACCTACCTACACCAAAGTAATCAAACTAATAAGTGAAATCAATCACCCTCATCACATCCCCTCATTGTAAGGCTCTATCCACATCATCCACTATCATTCTTTTAAAAACTTTACCTACAACTAAAATCCTCCCGCAGGGACCCAAGGGAGTAAAGGGTTGGACAACCCCACCTGCACCGCTTCTCCGATTTTCGAAAGCCTTACACTCATTCAAACTTCTTCTATACTATGACATGATGGCCCTCACTTACTGACACCATCATCCTTCCCCTGTCCACTCCTATCTCTACAACTAAAGATATTTCCAATTTCAAAAAACTAACCATGTACCTAAAGAATCTTTTCAGATCACCTACGGGCCGAACAAGGGAAAGGCCCGTGCCAACAAGAAGTGTTGGCTTAATACAACAACAACAACAACAAAGGTATATCAGGTATATATATATATATATATATATATATATATATATCATATATCTAGTATATATATATATAAAATCATCACCATCCTGTAATGCACTGTCAGTATCTTAAATAACAATAATCCTAATTGCATAAGGTGTCCACAAATGTCAAAGCAAGTACAGAACACCTCATGACACTCCAACCAGCATATATGGTGTTCATCAAAATAACACTGTCGCAACACCTTTGTATGAATAGGGGTATGTAGATATGAAGACTGCAGTCATCCATTTCAAGTTTAATTATAGTTTAATGGCATACGACTGCATCCAAGTATTGCATGGCTTCAGGTTTTTCTATCTATATTTCCAAATACAAACTTTTCAGTGTGCATACTGCATAATCTTTTTAATTTTCTCATTCGTATAAACTTTACCCAGGGGTTTCTGGACTATAAATTCTTGGGACCACCTGCATCTTTGGACGCGCAATCCACCCCAAATTTGGAACTCATGTCTCATGAGAAATTTGCTTTAAAAATAAATGAGCACTTTTAAAAATAAATAAGCACTCCTTATCATTACGTTTGAATTTTTATATAAATAAAATTATGGAAGATTATTTTTTTTTTTACTTTTATCATTGCAAGTTAACCAATCAGCTTCTTGGTCACATTGATATATAAAAGACAAGTCCTTGGTGAGTGCTCACTCACATAATTAGTTTCGTGTATATTATCATCTGATTAGATAAGATTTTCCCCTATTTTAGAAGAGGGCAGGACATGTACAAATTTCTTCCATATGAATGGATTTGTCAAATTACAAACTGAAAAAAGAGAAGAATCAATCAATTTACAAACCACCAACGACTGAATCTGAATAATTAAGAAAACTCATGATGTTCAAATCTAAGAGTTATCCTTTGGACTTTATTCTGACATTCTCTCTATAGATTGTAATGGGCCTACCAACTCCAAATTATAATTTAAACATTTACGTGGAGCCTGAAGCACATCCAGTTTATCCATTTTTAATATTATTTGTTTACAACAATGTAGATTACTAAAATTGGTTACTTAAGTACATGATTTAAGAGAACCACATGGTCGAGTTCTTGCCTCTTCAGTTGTGATCAGTTATGTATTAAAACCATGACAAACCTGTTGAGAATCGTCGGCGATGTGGATACCATCACTGAAGGCCTGACAAATAAATATCTAGTTATATTCCTCCCAAATATTGGTTCACAAAAACCCGAGGGGTATGGGGTTATCGATAACCATTCGTGACAGATCAATGTACCAGAAGACAGTATTTCCCTTCTCCAAGGTTAAAAACCACTGATAATTTCACAAACTTTATTTCCTGGATAGGCATATCAGTTACAGCTGCGGTACCTCTACATAAGTGATCAGCTCAGTGCTTTTACAAGACTCGCAAAGCTTACAAGGCAAGACGTTACTGTTATTTAGATTTCATTCCCTAAAACTACTCGCTGATCAAACTGAAAACACAATTTTAAAACTATTCAACAACCTATTTTCAACTTTCACTTCCGGAGTACCTCTTCTCAATACTTATGCTATTTACATGTTTAGCAGTATTCAAAGTTCTACATACACATAATAAAATGAGGTGGGGTGAAGCACCTAGTATCCACCAAGTTTCACTTCCTATGATAAGTTAAATTATTTTACTCTTTTTAAGTGAATTTCTACAAGTAATTCACTGATTACCCTGACTAATGTTAATAGCCTAATTATTAAACATGCACATCAGCAAGGTGGTAAAATTAAACATGCACATCAGCAAGGTGGTAAATTCAAGGTTAGGCATGTCTGAAGTCTCCTGTCACTCCACATAGATAAAGGGAAGAATACAGCATTTTCGAGATAAAGGGAAGAATACAGCACTTTCGGTTCAACATAAACATCTTTGTGTTTGCGTTTCAAGAGAAATGTTGAAAGGGCAATCACTGCTTGCCACTAGATGCAAGATCAGCCAGATGTTATCACCATCTCCTGGAATATCTTCTTGTTGCAGTGTTATAACTATATTTTTCTATATAGTACTTCATATCTTTTGATCATACCAAGTATAAAGCCATTGGCCACTGCTCTTAATGAACCCTTCCTCATGAACTGTTAATTTGAGCAGTGTGTGTAAAAGTTTTTGCTGGAAAATTATGGTAAGGATGAATACTTAATGGTAAGGATGACTATGCAATGTAGATCTACCTGAAATTGCTGAACTACATCCTTCTGCTGAAATCAATCTCACACCAAGGATGAATACTTAATGGTAAGGATGAATATGCAATGTAGATCTACCTGAAATTGCTGAACTACATCCTTCTGCTGAAATCAATCTCACACCATGTGTTGGAAAATTCTAAAAATACAAATCTTTAAGTTTACTTGTAGTTTTCCTAGATATGCAAACATTTACCTGTCATATCTGGAGTACCTTTTGCAAAAGTATTGGATCCATATATATATATATATATATATATATTATATATATATATATATATATATATAATATATATATATATATCATACACTCATACACACACACACATATATATGTATGTATGTATATATATTATGTATAATATATTTGTACATAATTATAATGTATATGTTATATATATATATATATATATATATATATATATGTATAGTATATATATATATAAATTTAAAAATTGTCTATGTATATATATATATATATATGTTATAAGGTATATGTATATATCTATGTATATGTATAATGTATATATAATATAATATCTTATATATATATTTTAATATATATATATATATATATATATATATATATATGTATATGTATATATATATGTATATATTAATATAAAAATAATTATATATATAATTAATATATATATATATGGATATCGTATGTTATGTATAAATGTATATATAATATATATATATATTATATATAGATTATAATTTCTATATATATAATCTATATTTATATATATATTATGTATATATGTTTATATATATTATATATATAGTATTTATGTATGTATAATATAATATATTATAATATATATATATATATGTATATATATATATAACACACATACACACACACACATGAATATATGTGGACGTATGGGTGATCACCCCCCCCCCCCCCAAGAGATGGAAAAAAAACAAAAAAAAGTGGTCTGACACCACCAGATTGCAGCCCACATTACCTGTCAGACCAAAAAGTTCTTATGGAATGCTAATAAAGGTCTAACACCCCAAAGTTACCATGAGTATGTGGATGTGGCAAGGATACATCTTTGGGAACAGACATCCCATACTCTCAGCAAATGACTTCCCATAACTAGGAAATAGTGCTTACAGACGCCTTCTTTTTAGTCTTCCCAATAATCACAAATCATTACTGCACTCTGGACTGAGACCTTTCTTCCTTTATTTGGTTATATTATTTACTTCAAGAGTGCAAACTGGGAACAGTACACCTCTTTTTGTTCCTTACCAACAACAACACGAATTATGGGAACCGAGTCAATTCTCGGATCTGGAATTAATGGGTCTTGAGTCTTAGCCAAAAATTCTGCTCAAAATTCCTTATTAGTCAAGATATTTCTGAGGAGGTGTAAGGGTCAATGCCACATAAATGGAACACCTGGGCAAGCACTGCCCTGCAACCTGCAATTGCAGAGATCAATAACCTTTCTTCTCTGCACAGAAAAACAAGGCAGTCTGCTATATGTTGGGGAGAGACTGACCGAAGAGTGACCCTGTCTACAACAAAATTGATAAGATGGAGAAAGTCAAACATTTCCTTTCCTGTTCTTTGAGAAAGTTTTTCTTCCACTAGAAAAGCTGGATAATCTCCACCTATGAAATGTCAGCAATTATACTGTTTGATAGTACCTAGGAATGTGCAATTGTATAGGTGTAGGCTGTGGGGGTGGGGGCTCTTCAGTGTCTATGAGGAGTGAAAACAGATCTGTGTACCATTCAACATGAGGCCACTGGGGAGACATCGAGGTCATGCAAAGAACCAGTGTGACAAATATATTTTTCAGGACTTTCTGCAGGAGTCGGATGGTGGGAACACATACATGTGCATGTTGTCTCAAAGATGTTTTTGAAAAGTCATGAACCACTGCCTACTGACTTGGGAATGGGGAGCAGAAGATGGAAAGTTTGTTGGTCAGCCTGGTGGCAAACAGGTCAACTACTAGAAATCCCAACACCCTGAACAGGCTGTTTGATACTACCTGGTGGTGAAACCACTCTGCCCCTATAAACTGACCAGTATGGCTCAACTGGTTAGCGATGGTGTTCTCTTTCCCAGTTTCAACTCTTACCTTGTGTACTGATGCTCACTCATGCATCTGTATGGCAAAATGGCACAGATTTGGAGACTTCCACCCCCCCCCCCTTTTTTTTTAATGTAGGCTACTATGGTGTTGTTGTTACTCAAGATCACCACTGAGTGCCTCTCTAAAGGATGTAGAAATCTCTGCAGTACCAACAACACTACTTTCCTCTCTCGAATGTTGATGTGCAAGGTTTCAAGGGTTGGGGGAGCCCAGCACATTGCTGAAGTGAACTCTCCTTTCAGATGAGGCTAGGGCGTCCCCTTCAAGAGAGGAGTTCAAAGAGAAAATTGGTTGAGAAGTTATATCCCTTCCCCATCTTTGCGGATATTTCCTTGCCAGCTGGTACATGGTCCGGGTCTAGTGCATGTATGAGAGGTGCTCCAGATATGATAGGTGATACTCCAGATATGAAAGGTGATAAGTTTTGTGTGTCCATATGAACATGTTTTGGTTTTGTTACTGACGGATTCATGATTATTTTGATTCTGGTATTCACAAGAGATGCTTGAATATTTTGGTGCTGCTAATCAGGGAATAATGTGACATCTTGGACTCACGTCCTAACTAGCTAACTAGAGACAAGACAACCAGAATCAGGACCTTCGACTTGCAGTAGCTTGTAACTAATTTGCTTACTGCTTGTTTTGCATTAAAGTATAAGCTTATTATCTATCTACTTACTAGAAGAAGAGTGAAAGAAAATACGACACACTCAGAAATAATAACTAGAAAATTAGATAAATTTCAAGACTAATCACTAACCTATTTCATTGGCTGGATGGCTGGATGACTTGAAATATTATGCACAAAACTACTACTTTAAATTCAAAAGGTATCGAATTTCTAAGAACAATGTTTCAACCCTGGATAGAATATATCAAAATATGAGAAGTATGGACATAAGAAATATGGACAAAAAGTTAAAAAATGACTTGATAAGACAATGGCCTCTTTGGCGCCTTTGCATTGGCATATGCTTTGGAGGCGTCAAGGATAATCAATAATAATTAGTTTTATGGTGGATGAGCAAATCACATAAAATGAACATTTTCTACCATTTTCTTCGTCTTGGGGTCGTATTAATTCTCCTGAACTATATTCAAGTAGGTGTCCGTTCCGTTCAAGTGAATTATGTTGGCTGTCAAACAATTTGAAAGTAAATATATACATCTTCATGAAGTTCAAATCTTTAAAAATGGCTGAATTGCATATTTAGCAACATATACATCTACCACTGGAATTTCTCATATTCTGGATAACGACTGCTTCAAATAACAATGCTTCAGATTTAAGGATAGTTATTCCAATCGAAAACTGACCAGTTCATCCAATCATTATACCTTGAAAGTGTTCCAGTAATGATTCCCCCCCTGATGCTTGACAGTGACCCTTGATGCCTTCAAAAATAGCTGCCTTGTGTTTGAATTTCTGCAGTATACAGATTCTATCCTCAAAATTAAAGTTTTTCTGCATCTTTTCCGACTCTATCAGAAGATCAATGTATGCTCTGGCATAAAGAGGGTTGGGCTTCAGCGCTATTCCATCAAGACATTTCATATGATCTCGTGCTTCTTTAATCTTACTTCCAAGTGACCAGGAGTCATTCTCAATCTCTCTCTCTAGAACCCTTATTTCACGCTCTTTGCATGTTCTACGGAACTGTGCCTGACGATAGCGTTCAAGTAACTTCTGAATAATTCGCTGCTCCTTGACCAATGTATTTTCATATCTGAATCTCATGTTTTTGTGAAAATTCCAATAACACTTAGCAGGGCACTGTACACAAAAGTACTGTTGGTTCATGCTTGAACATATCCATTTCATATCATCATCTCTTGAACATGGATAGTGACACGTAAAATTGCATTTTACACAATTAGTTACATGTTCCCCAGGTTTCAAATCGATTTTTCTAACCTTGGTCACTTCTACTTCCTCTTGGAAATTAGAACTTCCTTTGATATCCTCAGTAATTTGAGTGAGCTTTACTCTCTCTTGTTTTAACACACCAAGCTTCTGTAGTCCAACGTGAATCTGTTCATGAAGACCAGACACAACTAAATATAAATGAGCTCGCTCCTTCAACACATCCCTTGTAAGATGTAGGCTTATTGGATTAGTCTTTGACAATTTGAGAAAGAAATTCCTCAAGCTACGGTATCCTGCCTCCCAGAAAAGCTTAGAGAAATGAACAGAGTCCTCATTGTCAAAATCAGATTCTCCATGGGTAGTGTTACCTTCGCGGTTCTTGGCAAAAAGGGCACTGTTGTTGAACTTATAAATCCCAGCATAACTGATTCCAGCTTCTTTCAAGGCTTCTTGAACCGGTGGATTTTTGGCATCTGCAAAGGTAGCCATGATATATACATTTTCCTTTACATTCCTCCCAAAGAGAGATGATAAGCCATCATATACATATCTCTCAAACTGTGTTAAGCGAGCGACTGAAGCAGGAGTTACCAACCCTATGGCATCAACTTCATCCACTCCATAATCCTGTTTCAAAAATGCCTCCAGCTGCTTGGACATCTCCTGATCACGTTCAATGCCTCTGGTGTCACCATAGCCTGGAGTGTCAATCAAAACATAATTATAGCCAAATGGCATCCCAGGGGAATGATAAAAAGTATAGGCTGTTATAAAATCTGTTTGGCTTTCTGCCTTTGATCTTTTTGAAATATCTTCATTGTCAATTAGGATGAACCTGAAGTCGTCTTCAAATGCTACACCATATATAAAATTCACCATAGCATTAATTAATGTTGTTTTTCCTGTACCTGTTGCACCAACCAACATTATAACTTTAGTTACAGAACTAGTTTTTTGGCCTAGAGTGAGTTTCTGAATTTTCTCCCCTTGAATTGCATGTTCCACTTTCATTTTCAGTTTTCTTATCTCTAATTCCTCTTCATTTCTGTGTGGCTGACTTAAATTATCCTTTACATCTATCTTAAGGAACTCTCTTGAATTAGTATAGGGATCTTGAGCCATAGTTGTTTTCACAATGTAGTCTTCTGTAAGCAAGGAAAAGAAACGTAAGACCTCTTTGGTCACAAATCTCCTTGAATCAACAAACAAAACACTTCAGTCACCTTCAGCTATGATTTGTTGTTCAAAATTTATATATATTACTGGTAAAAGAGAGAAATTTCATTTTCTTGTGGGCAGGGAAACAAATTAGGTAACCCTAACTGATATTTAAATAGAATCAAAGCCAAGTTTTCATGTAGTTTGTAAAAAAGAAAACGCCTAGATTACTTATAAATAATATACATATATTACATGGACCACCATATTCGCGGAGACGCGTACCCAAAAAATCCCCTTAGTTAATAACACCCACCCATATATACTTCGAACCAACCCCCCTTAAAAATGCTTTAACTGCCTTCAAAGCTCAAATACAAAATCCTTGAATATCATCCTAACTCAAATATATACCTTCAATTAATATCCCTATTACTGTACTAATCTTTGAGAATTCACATATATTATTGCTATAATTTCAAAATAATTTTTATAACTTTACCATGAGAGAGGAGAGATGAGAGAGAAGAGAAGGGAGAGAGAGGATAAGGAGAGAGAGAGAGCGAGAGAGAGAGAGAGAGACGAGAGAGAGAGAGAGAGAGAGGGAGAGAGAGAGA